>NC_088397.1:29032679-29312679 GCF_034236695.1 Oncorhynchus nerka
AGCCAAGTATCTTTAATCGTTTCACCACAGCCGCTCTGTGATCAGACTGACGCCAGTAATACACTTTCATTAGCCACCTCCCAGGACTTAACTCCCCCCTCCCAGCCAAAGCCAGGGATGCATTCGAGCCATCATTCTCTGATTGGCTTCCTGTCAAGGTCAGGATTCGTTTACAAGAGCCCCGTAGCAAAACATTGAGCCTGGTGGAACCGCCCTCACATTTTCATGCTTGCCAGAAAGCCCCATATTCCAGGACCGACTTCCACCTTCCGTAAACGATCAACAGCCGTCACCATCTGCAGGACTCTCTTTGCGTACGGACTAGTACCGAAGTAACTCCCGTTTGGTTTGCATCGTTAGCGACACCTGAAAACAGGTGACATACAGGGAGGGATTGGAAGAGCCCTGCTAGAGGGCTACCTCGTTATCTCCCTTACCTCCCTGTGCTAACATGCTAGAGACAGTCTGTCTCCTAGCCATTGGAGAGACTCCCTCAAACAGGTGACACACAGAGTAAGGGTTGGAAGAGCCCTCCAAGGGCTACGGTACTATTTATCCCGAAGTTATGCATCTGACTTTGCAGTCTTCCTTTACCTCCCCTGTCTTAAAATAATTAAGGATCTGCCCTTTTTTTTCAATTTTCGCCTAAAATGACGTACCCAAATCTAACTGCCTGTAGCTTAGGACCTGAAGTAAGGATATGCATATTCTTGATACCATTTGAAAGGAAACACTTTGAGGTTAGTGGAAATGTGAAAGGAATGTAGGAGAATATAACACATTAGATCTGGTAAAAGATAATACAAAAGAAAAATCCAACCATTTTATTGTACCATCATCTTTGAAATGCAAGAGAAAGGCCATAATGAAGTATTCTAGCCCAGGCGCAATTTAGACTTTGGCTACTAGATGACACCACTGTATTTGCAAAATTTTAGCGTGAGCCAATGAACTATTGCACATCTATTCAAAATGTATCAAGACTCCCCAAATGTGCCTAATTGGTTTATTCATACATTTTCAAGTTCACAATTGTACACTCTCCTCAAACAATAGCATGGTATTCTTTCACTGTAATAGCTACTGTAAATTGGACAGTGCAGTAAGATGAACAAGAATTTAAGCTTTCTGCCCATATCAGATAAGTCTATGTCCTGGGATAGTTTTTTGTTTCTTACAACATGCTAATCACATTAGCCTACGTTAACTCAACCGTCCCGCGGGGGGGAAACCTATCCTGAAGATGATTTATCTAACCTATCTGAGGCATTAACTCTCAGGGTTTCGTTCGACCTGAAGGCACGTTTTGCTCCAGTTTGTTGCTATGTTAGGGCCACCTGCAAGCAGGTGACACAATGTAGGGTTTGGGGTCACCTGTATACGACTTCCCATTATTTTGGGAAGCAAGGACCCCTAATGTCCTGGGCTAAGGACTCCTTAAGAGAGTCATAGTTACTCCCGCCGTTTACCCACGCTTCATTGAATTTCTTCACTTTGACATTCAGAGCACTACGCAGAAATCACATCGCGTCAACAATCGGATTCCCCTGGTCCGCACCAGTTCTAAGTCAGTGCCGTAGCTGGGGCGATCCGCGAGAAGGGCCCAGCGAACCCCCGCAAGAAGGACACCACCCCAACGAACCCCTGCACGCAGCCCCTTGCAAGACCACGCATGAGAGACCGCAAGATGGTCCGCACAATGAACTTCCAACGGTGGCGAGAGGAGGGCAACGGATGGAATGCTTCCCCAGCTGCGGCTCGAGCCCAGCCCAGCTTCGGACCCCAGCCTGACCGACCCAGCCCTTAGAGACAATCCTTATCCCGAAGTTACAGATCTGACTTGCCAATTACGGTGATATAACATGCCAAAGGCTGTTCACCTTTGAGACCTGCCGCGGATATGGGTACGGCCCGGCGTGAGATTTACACCCTCTTCCCCCAGATTTTCAGGGGCCAGCGAGAGCTCACCGGACCCCGCTGGAACCCGCAACGCTTTCCAGGGCTTGGGCCCCTCTCTTGGGATGAACCCGTTCCAGGGTAGAATAGAAGGGCAGTCAGTGGACATTCTGTACCTTGTTTGAAGTCAGTAGGTCACATGACAAAGGAGCTATTGAAATTAGAAACATTGAAAATTCATGTAAAATTGCGTGAGATGAAAATGTACAAACTAAAGGGTGTGCAATGTGTAGGCCCACTGAGTGTACATTCTGAACCTTATTTGAAGTCAGTAGGTCACATGACCAAGGTGCTATTGACATTCCAAAATTAAAATGAATCATTGAAAATAGTGCAAGGGTGTGCAATGTGTGTCTATAACATCGGGTTAGCTAGAACCAGTTTTGAACGTTTTAGGAGTAACAGTTAAAGAGCTATTGAAATTTGAACATTTTGATTTGTCACTATGTTGACGGTTCCCAACTGCTGTTGGTTTACGTAAGGAAAACTACAGGCGAATATCAGTCGGATATCCAACCTGAATCTGTCTTTACCTCGGTAACTGTCACGACACATCAAAAGGTGGGATCCTATGATGGTGCCACGTTCAAAGTCACTGAGCTCTTCACTATAGTAAGGCCATTCTACAGCCAATGTTTGTCTATGGAGATTGCATGTATCCGAAACCACTAATTTGAAGTGGTATCCACATACTTTGGTGATTTAGTGTATTTATCTTATTTCAGTCAATGGGAGATAGCTATATCTGTTCCAGGCAGCAGATTGTGTTTTCACAAGAGGCTGTGTTTACGTCGAAGATAGAAGCAGGCCATTGGCTGCCTTCATCACGAGGGGTATGTACGGGAGTTGTGATTGGTTCCAAGTTTAGCAGTTCGGGAAATTTGCATGCGCAGACTGTTGAAATAAATAAAAATGTAATGCGAAAATGTGCAAGAATTGAAGGTGCCAACACACCTTATAGTCATCATAAGCATGTTTTACCATCATATACAAAACTTCCACTCTTCCCTCGACGGGGATCGATCAACTTCACGTTTTTCAGCTTTCGGACCACCACCTAATTTCCCATCTCAACACAAAACGTCCTTCCCCGTTTCCAAACAGATTGCAAGTGCTTTGAACTAGTTAATTTCCTCCTCTTTTTTAAAAGATATATATATATATATATAATTATTTTATTTGTTATTTTATTACCAATGTAGAAAAGTCTGTATACATACAATAAGTACATAAATAGACATGATAACATATGCTAGGGGGTACAACAAATTACAGATTATACAAAGACTTTATAAGAAACACACAAATTGATTGTTTTAACAGCTTTCTTATTAGAATAATGTAGAATGGTGTTAATATATTGCTCGCAGTCCTTATAAAAAACACGGAAGAGTGTTTTTTTATTAGTGAATTTACATTTATGAATATGAACATTTTCCATTAGCACAATTAGATTGATGAGGTAAAATAGTTTTTCTTTATCTTTATTATGGTTAAGGAAACCGAGCAGCACATTATCCCATAACAAACAAAAGTACAATCAATGTTAATGTCTTTTTTGAGTTTCTTCAGGTAATGATTCGCAGGGTACTACTTATAGATCACTCTGAAAGATACCTCTTTGACCTTGTTAACAAGCAACACATTATCTCTATTGGAGAGTCAACTGGATTAAGCGAGGGTAGGGCAAGAAAGTGAGGTCTGGCTACACCAATTTCCTTCTCCTTTCTAATGAGCTGGTATAGAGACTGTCATCAGCACTGTTATAAATGATAGATCGCCTTACCTTTTACTTTGACTATGGACAACAAATCACGAACGAAAGACTTGAATAAAGTATGGTTTGTTGTTGCAGATCGCTGCAAAGTATTCACAACATCAAACAGCATAACCAAATATATAGATTTTTAAAACTAATCTTATGCTTCTATCTGTTGCGTAAATCTGATGATGACGCCCACATGCGGAAGAATGTCTTATCCAATAGAAGTTTCGGATTTTATCAGGGTCACTCAGAACGTTTTTCGATAGCCAATCAAGACGCACAGTTTGCTTCCAGACATATCCGGACTGGGCTGTTCCAACAGATAGTCAACCTCCCATGATATCCTTCGCCGTCCATTTGAAGTATTTTCGTGGATAAGACAATGGTTCAATTAAGTTTTCATAAACTGTAATTAATGATAGATTACGTGTTTGTATTTGTTGACGCGTCGCAAATCTACCCCAAACATGAGCAAAGCAAATACTGTATTATCTGCTGCCGTTCAGAAGCATAAGGGTGAACACCCATCAGAACAGCCAAGTGTTTACCTCGTGTTTTCAGGGAAAGTGAAAGTAGCTAGAGCCTCTGCTAAAAATGATTTATAAATCATATATACATACATATAATATATAACTGAGTGGCTACTTTGACACTGACGAACTGAGATCAATAAAAACGATCTGGTCTGAATTCAAAGAATAGCCCAACCCAATGAAGCGAGAACACATATTGTACAATATTAGGAGGAAATATATATACTGAACAAAAATATAAATGCAACCTTTTCAAAGATTTTACTGAGTTACAGTTCATAGAACGAAATCTGTCAATTTAAATAAATAAATAAATCAGTCCCTAATCTATGGATTTCACATGATTGGGCAGGGAGGGGCGCAGCCATGGGTAGGACAGGGAGCCGTCCACCTCCTAGGGTGCCAGGCCCAGCCAATCAGAATGAGTTTTTCCACACAAAAGGGATTTATTAATGACAGAAACCCTTCCTCAGACAATTCGGCAGGTGAAGAAGCCAGATGTGGAGGTCCTGGGCTGGCATGGTTACACATGGTCTGCGGTTGTGAGGCCAGTTGGATGTACTGCCAAATTCTCTAAAACGACATTGGAGGTGGCTTGTGATAGAGAAATTAACATCCAATTATCTGGCAACAGCTCTTCCTTTAGTCAACATGCCAATTGCACAATCCCTCAAAATTTGAGAAATCTATGGCATTGTGTTGGGTGACAAAACTGCACATTTTAGAGTGGCCATTTATTGTCCCCAACACAGGGTGCATCTGTGTAATGAGCATGCTGTTTAATCAGCTTTTTGATATGCCACACCTGTCAGGTGGATGGATTATATTGGCAAAGGAGAAATGCTCTCTAACAGGGATGTATACATATTTGTGCACAAAATTTGAGAGAAATTTTTGGGAAAATGTATGGACAGTTTCTGTGATTTTTATTTCAGCTCATGAAAAATGCGACGTTCTGTTTATATTTTTGTTCAATGTATATTATAGGTTAGAGTAGGCTACTAAATAAACTTTCAAGTGGCACACTGACTCACCCAATGATGAAGATACTGTAAGTAGGCCTATACTTTGAAAAACAGTGCTGCTGTTCAGTCAAAATTGGGATTTGTTTGATAATAATAATGTATATTGGTTCTACAGACAAATTAGTTTTCTATTTTTAGCAGTTTGCGTTTGCTTTCCTAACTAAGTTTTTTCCTTAATTGTATTTAGAAATTTGTAAAAGGCAATCTGACAGCGGCAACAAACCATATAAATATAATCCATAGATGACAATTCCCATTCAAGTCAGGACTGGCAGCCATTGCTAGCGTACCCATGAGTTTAACAGTCAAATTGCCATGGTAAGAGGATCAAAAACCCTTCTATATGTCAATGCAACAAGCAGTTCTATATTAGGCTAGCATGCTTCCCGAATTGCAACTGTAGGAATACACGTAACTGCCAAAATAAAGGAAACACTTAAGTAAACGAGGGATAGAAAGTATTTGTTTTGGTGTGGGGTGCATCTTCCTGTTATGGTTTAGGTCCACTTGTAGAATATATGCCAAGGCGCATTGAAGCGGTTCTGGTAGCTCGTGGTGGCCAGACACCCTATTAAGATAGGAGTTGCACCCTATTACTAGTCTGTTCAACCTCTCTTTCGTATCATCTGAGATTCCTAAAGATTGGAAAGTGGCCGCGGTCATCCCCCTCTTCAAAGGGGGAGACACTCTAGACCCAAACTGTTACAGACCTATATCCATCCTGCCCTACCTTTCTGTAGTCTTCGAAAGCCAAGTGAACAAACAGATCACCTACCATTTTGAATCCCACCGTACCTTCTCTGCTATGCAATCTGGTTTCCGAGCTGGTCACGGGTGCACCAAGGTCCTAAACAATATCATAACCGCCATCGATAAATCGATACATCGATAAGTCTCTATGGGGGTTCCACAGGGTTCAATTCTCGGGCTGACTCTTCTCTGCATATATCAATGATGCCGCTCTTGCTGCGGGTGATTATTTGTTCCACCTCTATGCAGACAACACCATTCTGTATAGATCTGTCCCTTCTTTGGACACTGTGTTAACAAACCTCAAAATGAGCTTCGACGCCATACAACGCTCCTTCTGTGGCCTCCAACTGCTCTTAAATGCTAGTAAAAACGAAATGCATGCTTTTCAACCGATCGCTGCCCGCACCCGCCCGCCTGACTAGCATCACTACTCTGGACGGTTCTGACTCAGAATATGTGGACAACTGTAAATACCTAGGTGTCTGGCTAGACTGTAAACTCTCCTTCCAGACTCACATTAAGCATCTTCAATCCAAAGTTAAATCTAGAATCAGCTTCCTGTTTCGCAAGAAATCCTTCTTCACTCATGCTGCCAAACATACTCTCGTAAAACTGACTATCCTACCGATCCTTGACTTATGCGATGTCATTTACAAAATAGCCTCCAACACTCGACTCAGCAAATTGGATGCAGTCAATCACAGTGCCATCCATTTTGTCACCAAAGCCCCATATACTACCCACCAGTGCGACCTGTACGCTCTCGTTGGCTGGTCCTCGCTACATATTCGTCGCCAATCCCACTGGCTCCAGGTCATCTATAAGTCTTTGCTAGGTAAATCTCCACCTTATCTCAGCTCACTGGTCACCATAGCAATACCCACCTGTAGCACTCGCTCCAGCAGGTATATTTCACTGGTCATCCCCAAAGCCAACACCTTATTTCGCCGCCTTTCCTTCTACTTCTCTGCTGCCAATGACTAGAACGAATTGCAAAAATCACTGAAGCTGGAGACTTATATCTCCCTCTCTAACTTTAAGCATCAGCTGTCAGAGCAGCTTACCGATCGCTGCAGCTGTACACAGCCCATCTGTAAATAGCCTATCCAACCAAATACCTACCTCATCCCCATATTTGTTTTTGTTTTCCTGCTCTTTTGCACACCAGTATTTCTACTTGCACATCCTCATCTGCAAATATATCACTCCAGTGTAAATTGCTAAATTGTAATTACTTCGCCACTATTGGCCTATTTATTGCCTTACCTCCTTACTTCATTTGCACACAATGTATACAGATGTTTCTTTGTCTTGGCCAGGTCGCAGTTGTAAATGAGAACTTGTTCTCAACTGGCCTACCTGGTTAAATAAAGGTGAAATAAAATCAAATTAAAAGATACTTTATGTTGGTGTTTCCTTTATTTTGGCAGTTACATGTATGTGCTTTTGATCAAACTTAATCTAGTTATTTTTAGATCCTCTGGGTAAATTATGCTCTCTGGTGTATTTTGAACATTGAGAGCGGGCTCCTGTGTGTTTTTTCTTCTTTTTTTGCCTCTCGGGCCCCTTACAGACTTGGGCCCAGGGGCTACTCTGTAAAACCCTGCATTAATCCGTCCCTGTATATGGGGTAGCTACTTTATGCACTTTTAATTCCCTTTAAATATTTTTATTTTAACAAGGAGAAGTAAAATTAAATTAATAAAAATAACAAATTTAATCCGAATATTGATGAAGCAATAAGCGCAAAGACGATGTCATCGCCACAGTGACTATACTAACATAGCCTATCCAAACCAAAAACCATGGATTACAGGCTACCGCCTACAAGGAACAGGACACAGACATGGACGCATACAATAAAGTATGCTAAGAGCTCCGACAAGACATCAAACATGAAAAAGGACAAGGAGGAAGGTTGAATCATATTACACTGGTTCCGACATTCGTGTCATGTGGCAGGGCTTGCAGACGATAATGGAATACAAAGGGAAACCCAGCTGTAAATTGCCGAGCAATGCAGAACTCCCAAACGAGCTAAATGCCTTTTTTCGAGGAATATAAGACTGTGCCTTGTGTGAAAGCCCCTGTTTTTCCAGATGACTGTGTGATCTTTCCATGGCCGATGTGAGCAAAACGTTTAAACAGGTTAACAATCACAAGGCAGCCGGACCAGACAGAATACCAGGGTGCTTTGTCAAAGCATGCACAAATCCGGTGGCAAGTATTTTCACTGACATTTTCGAACTCTCCTTGTCCCAGTCTGCATAGCCGCAGGAAGTAGTTTGGGGGTTGGGGTGCTGCGATTGTTTTCGCCAACCAGGGGGGCGGGAATAATAAATGAATACAAATATAAATATATATATATATAGTTTCCACGCCCAAGGTTGGCTGCCGTTTAATGGGCTCTTAACCAACCATGCAATTTTGTTTGTTTCATTTTTTAAATTTTGTATATAATTTTTCTACTACCCTCTCGTATGACCGAAAAGAGCTTCTGGAAATCAGAACAGCCATTCCTCATCTTGAACTGGGCAAAGAATTTCTCTTTAATATGTTGGACGAGAGGGATTTACTGCATACAACTGAACAGGCCCTCATCCCGTCATTCGCAGGAGAAAGAAACGGAAAAGGTATTGCAGAAGGAGCCAACGTATTATTACAACAATTATTGGCCAACGTACAATCGCAGGATAATAAATTAGAAGAACTTAAAGCATGCATATTCTACCAACGGGACATTAAAAACTGTAATATCTTATGTTTCACCAAGTCATGGCTGAACGACGACAAGAATAAGATACAGCTGGCGGGTTTTACACTGTATCGGCAGGATAGAACAGCAGCCTCTGGTAAAACACACAATCTACCTAGAGAGTTTTCATCTGTATTTTTCGTAGCTGTCTACATACCACCACAGACCGATGCTGGCACTAAGACCGCATTCAACGTCATAAGCAAACAGGAAAACGCTCATCCAGAGGCAGCGCTCCTAGAAGCCGGGGACTTTAATGAAGGGAAACTTAAATCCGTTTCATTTCTACCAGCATTTCTAGACCACGTTTACTCCACACATAGAGACGCGTACAAAGCTCTCCCTCGCCCTTCATTTGGCAAATCTGACCATAATTATATCCTCCTGATTCCTGCTTACAAGCAAAAAATGTAAGCAGGGAGCACCAGTGACTCGGTCAATAAAAAAGTGGTCAGATGAAGCAGATGCTAAGCTTAAGAACACTAAGGTAACCTGCCTAAATTATTATCGAACCGTAGCACTCACGCCTGTAGCCATGAAGTGCTTTGAAAGGCTGGTCATGGCTCACATCAACACCATTATCCCAGAAACCCTAGACCCACTCCAATTTGCATACTGCCCCAACAGATCCACAGATGATGCAATCTCTATTGCACTCCACACTGCCCTTTCACACCTGGACAAAAGGAACATCTATGTGAGAATGCAATTCATTGACTACAGCTCAGCGTTCAATACCATAGTGCCCTTAAAGCTCATCACTAAGCTAAGGACCCTGGGACTAAACACTTACCTCTGCAACTGGCGGGGCGCCCCAAGGTGGTAAGGGTTGGTAACAACACATCCGCCACGCTGGTCCTCAACACAGGGGCCCATCAGGGGTGTGTGCTCAGTCCCCTCCTGTACTCCCTGTTCACTCATGACTGCATGGTCAGGCACAATTCCAACACCATCATTAAGTTTGCCGATGACCCAACAGTGGTAGGCCTGATCACCAATAACGATGAGACAGCATATAGGGAGAAGGTCAGAGACCTGGCCATGTGGTGCCAGGACAACAACCTCTCCCTCAAGGTGATCAAGACTATGGAGATGATTGTGGACTTCAGGAAACAGCAGAGGGTGCACCCACTTATCTACATTGACGGGAGCGCAGTGGAGGAGGTTGAAAGCTTCAAGTTCTTTAGCATACATTTCACTATCAAACTGAAATGGACCTCCCACACAGACAATGTGGTGAAGAAGGCGCAACAGAGCCTCTTCAACCTCAGGAGGCTAAAGAAATTTGGCTTGGCACCTAAAACCCTCACAAACCTTTATAGATGCAAAATTGAAAGCATCCTGTCAAGGTGCATCACTGCCTGGTACGGCAACTGCCCCGCCCGCAACTGCAAGGCTCTCCAGAAGGTGGTGCGTTCTGCCCAACGCCCAACGTGGGGCAAACTACCCGCCCTCCAGGACACCTTCAGCACCTGCTGTCACAGGAAGGCCAAAAAGATCATCAAGGACATCAACCACCCAAGCCACTGCCTGTTCACCCCGCTATCATCCAGAAGACGAGTACAGTACAGATGCATCAAAGCTGGGACCGAGAGACTGAAAAACAGCTTCTATCTCAAGGCCATCAGACTGTTAAACAGCCATCACTAGCACATTAGAGGCTGCTGCATATAGGCATGGACTAGAAATCACTGGACACTTTAAGGAATGGAACACTAATCACTTTAATAATGTTTACATATCTGGCATTACTCATCTCATATGTATATACTGTATTCTATACTATTCTACGGTATCTTAGTAACTTAATAATGTTTACATATCTGGCATTACTCATCTCATGTGTATATACTCTATTCTATACTATTCTACTGTATCTTAGTCCGTTCTGACATCGCTCGTCCATATGTATATAGTCTTAATTCATTCCTACTTAGATTTGTGTGTATGTTGTGTAATTTATTAGATATTACTTGTTAGATATCACTGGACTGTCGGAGCTAGAAGCACAAGCATTTCGCTACACCCGCAATAATATCTGCTAATCATGTGTATGTGATGGGTCTTACATTTTGATTTGATGTATATATTACCTCAATTACCTCAACTAACCGGTGCCCCCGAACATTGACTCTGTACCGGTACACCCTGTATATAGCCTCGCTATTGTTATTTTACTGCTGTTCTTTAATTATTTTTATTTCTTATTTTTTGGGTTATTTTCTTAACTGCATTGTTGGTTAAGGGCTTGTAAGTAAGCATTTCACTGTAAGGTCTACACTTGCATGTGACAAATCACATTTGATTTAAATAGTCAATTAATGGTACCCAATCTATCTGCATTGACCCTACGCACACTCACTTGACAAAATATACATAGCATGTACACACTCACTCGCACACAATACACTGACACTCAAAACCCATACACATACACATTCACTACATATGCACACATAGACATAACACACACACACACACATACCAAATCAACACAAACACACAAACATTATTATCTATCCTGATGCCTAGTCACTTTACCCTGTCTTCATGTAAACTCAGCAAAAAAAGAATCATCCCTTTTTCAGGACCCTGTCTTTCAAAGATAATTCGTAAAAATCCAAAGATCTTCATTGTAAAGGGTTTAAACACTGTTTCCCTTGCTTGTTCAATGAACCATAAACAATTAATAAACATGCACCTGTGAAATAGTCGTTAAGACACTAACAGCTTACAGACTGTAGGCAATTAAGGTCACAGTTATGAAAACTTAGGCCACTAAAGAGGCCTTTCTACTGACTCTGAAAAATACCAAAAGAAAGATGCCCAGGGACCCTGCTCATCTGTATGAACGTGCCTTAGGAATGCTGCAAGGAGGCATGAGGACTGTAGATGTGGCCAGGGCAATAAATTGCAATGTCCGTACTGTGAGACGACTAAGACAGCGCTACAGGGAGACAGGACGGACAGCTGATTGTCCTCGCAGTGGCAGACCACATGTAACACCACATGCACAGGATCGGTACATCCGAACATCACATATGCGGGACAGGTACAGGATGGCAACAACAACTGCCCGAGTTACACCAGGAATGCATAATCCCTCCATCAATGCTCAGACTGTCTGCAATAGGCTGAGAGAGGATGGACTGAGAGCTTGTAGGCCAGTTGTAAGGCAGGTCCTCACCAGACATCACCAACAATGTCACCTATGGGCACAAACCCACCATCGCTGGGCCAGACAGGACTGTCAAAAAGTGCCCTCCACAGACGAGTCGCGGTTTTGTCTCACCAGGGGTGATGGTCGGATTCGCGTTTATCGTCGAAGGAATGAGCGCTACACCGATGCCTGTACTCTGGAGCGGGATCGATTTGGAGGTGGAGGGTCCGTCATGGTCTGGGGCGGTGTGTCATAGCATCATCGGACTGAGATTGTTGTCATTGCAGGCAATCTCAACGCTATGTGTTACAGGGAAGACATCCTCCTCCCTCATATGGTACCCTTCCTGCAAGCTCATCCTGACATGACCCTCCAGCATGACAATGCCACCAGCCATACTGCTGTGTGTGATTTCCTGCAAGACAGGAATGTCAGTGTTCTGCCATGGCCAGCGAAGAGCCCAGATCTCAATCCCATTGAACACATCTGGGACCTGTTGGATCGGAGGGTGAGGGCTTGGACCATTCCCCCCAGAAATGTCCGGGAACTTGCAGGTGCCTTGGTGGAAGAGTGGGGTAACATCTCACAGCAAGAACTGGCAAGTCTGGTGCAGTCCATGAAGAGGAGATGCACTGCAGTACTTAATGCAGCTGGTGGCCACACCAGATACTGACTGTTACTTTTGATTTTGACCCCCCTTTTGTTCAGGGACACATTTTTTCAATTTCTGTTAGTCACATGTCTGTGGAACTTGTTCAGTTTATGTCTCAGTTGTTGAATCTTGTTATGTTCATACAAATATTTACACATGTTAAGTTTGCTGAAAATTAACGCAGTTGACAGTGAGAGGACATTTCTGTTTTTGCTGAGTTTACATATCTACCTGAAATACTTTGTACCACTGCACATTAATCTGGTACTCTCTGTAAATAGCTCCATTCTTGTGTATTTTATTTTATTTCTTGTGTTACTATGTTATTTTGTATTATTATTTGGAAACTCATGCATCATTGGGAAGGGCTTGTAAGCAAGCATTTCACATTAAAGTTTACACCAGTAGTAAATAAAATACAAATATTGGTCACATACACATATATAGCAGATGTTATTGCGGGTGTAGCGAAATGCTTGTTTTCCTAGCTCCTAGCTACAGTAGAGTAATATTCAGCGCATGTGACAAATAAAAATATATTTGAGTTGGTATAGTACTAGGGAAGCTCTAATGCAAAACATAATATTCCTATCATGAGCTGTAGGCTAAACTGATCACAATATAATATGACTATAGGCCTAAAACAGTTAGCTACATAAGGAACATGTCATTTTTGGTTTCAATTAATGTAGGCTAATAGAATAGTTCTGTATGTGACACTGTGTTCTGAGGACCACCAAGCTGTTCCAAAATCCTGTGATCCACAATATCGGGGACATCTGTTTCAGTGCAGGTTTTGCACTCCAATGACAATTGTGTTATGTGTCCTTAAATGTTTATAGCAGTTCCAGCCACATTGCGGAACGAACCTCAGGGGGGAGAGTATGGGCAGTTCATGTCCTCACTCAGAGCAAAGGGTTCATGTTTTTCAAACTCCACATGTCTCTTGTAGCCTTTTATGCAAAAATATTATGGATTCTTGTAAGAGGGTTCACTTTGGGATAACTTTTTAACTCATTACACAACACTGTGTCTGTGTGTGTGTGTGTGTGTGTGTGTGTGTGTGTGTGTGTGTGTGTGTGTGTGTGTGTGTGTGTGTGTGTGTGTGTGTGTGTGTGTGTGTGTGCGTGTGTGTGTATGTGTGTGTGCGTGTGTGCATGCGTGTGTTGTCCAGTCCTCTCATCCTCCCTCTCAGGAGCAGCCACAGTGGTCCACCACCATAGATGGTATCTTTCCATAAATGATCTGCTCCATGCGGTTGAAGTAGAGCATGTTGATGGGGGACATCTTAGTTGGAGTACAACAGGGCCCTGTGGTGCCCCGGGGGTTAGCCTTGTTCACCAGGTGAGTGTGGGAGTACTTCTGGCGGTGCATGTACTCACACTCTCCAGAACAGTAGTTGGCCTTGTAGCGTTTGGGGGCAATGATCCAGTCCCACCCAAAGGCCTCAAAGTCAACGGTGAGGGGGTAGCGGCAGCACCGCGACTCTGAGGACTCTTCATCACAGTCCAGGCCTGAGGCCCTCCGGGAACGTTTTAGGCTCTCCAATATCTTCACCTCCATGAAGGGTTGCTGTGAATGTAATGACAATAAGAATGAAATCCAAAACAAAACAGCACTGCAAACATCTGGTGGCATAACTCTGATGGAATGAAATCTCCACTGTGGATGGATTATGTGTATACATGGTTATCAATAATAATATATTTGATTAAACCTTGTAACCAACCTTTTATGATGCCTAAAGGCAAAATCACATTCCAAATCATGATGATATAATTACATTCCAGATGGTAGTCAGCCTACACTGTAGGCCTGTACTTACCAGTCCCTCTTCTCCCAGCTCAGCTACCGTGACAGCCAAGTCCTGCCCTTTCGAATCATAAGCTTTGATCTCGAGACCATAATGAGTTTCTGGCTGACGAAGCCAGGTTTTGAGTAATTGATTGATGTCTACACTTTGCCAAGAGCTTGCACCAGAAGCCACGTCGATCTTCAGGGAGAGGATCCGTATGCGTGAGTTTCCCTCAGTGGTTGCTTTTATGCGGGAGATTTGCAAGAAGACAGTTGTGACGGTGTCAGCTGGTCGCAGGTGCACCCAAAGTTGTGCATGTAAAATGTTGTTAGGTCGAATCTTCGGACTAAGATTGAAGAAACAACAAGATGGTATTCCGTCTTGTTGTGACATTGGTCCAGCTAAAAAGAGAAGAGTTAGAATAAGTCCCAGTTTTGTCCATTTGGAACCCAATTACGCACCCCACACCGGTGACTTTACGCACAGACTTGTCTGGTTCCATGGCGCATGGCAGGCATAAACTACCCACTTTTGTATGAGAAAATACTTAATTACTTACGTTTTGCCATGGTTATGATCGTTTCAGTGGTGGCACGCTCCTCATCCTCCACACGATGCTCATACTGGTCTATAAATTGTGTCAAGGGAGGCGCTTTCGGTAAGAGCTGCCTGATCATTTCTCGGCTGATGTTTGGAGCCTGCTCCAGCCTCAGAATGCTGAGAATTTGGGATCTGATGTTGTGGAGTCTCATTAGTCTGCTCTGTTCTCTGAACTCGCAGTTTGAGCATTGCTGTACTTCTCCCTCTTCTGTTACGTTGGCTTGGCGCCTCGTGGTTTCATTCATCCCCATGGTGGTGCTAAGTACACCTAAGAGTGTCAGGTAAAGCATAAATTGCATCCTGTCACTTGTCTTTTTAATCCCACTTTGGACAGAATAGCCTATTCCAGGCCTATATAACACAGTGACAAATATTTTAATTACTATTTTTTATAATCTCCCCATCTCCCTTTTATGATTCTGATTGGCTGCATTAGAGATTAATGTTTTGTTTCCGTTTTAAAGAGATAGGCAACTTTAAAATGCTATAGGCCAATTACTGGAAGCATTCACTATCTGTAGCTATGTTTCCATCCTATTGGCAACAGATTTTCATGCGAATATTCTAGACTCCACTTAAAGAAAATATAACATTTTTCCACCTGTGGTGTGTTTCCACCAAAATGACTGGTTATGGATACAAATCAGTGCCTGATGACGTAGTGCACACAAAATGTACACCTACTTTTTCACGTACGTTTTTTTATTCCATCGCATTTTCAACACTAGTGTAATAGTGCAAATGTGCAGTGGCGATTTTAGCAGGTAAATCTTGTTGGGGCAAAAAAATAAAATAAATGTGGGATGCATGCCAGCAAAGCCACTACACAACACAACACTAAACAATACATTAATTGCACTATAACGGTGACAAACTGTCCCCACAAACTGTTAGGGCCTACACAAAGCTGTCCCAACGGCAGTCCTAACATCTTACCACTGCTACAACTGGTTATCGGCAGATCCTTGTCTGGCAGGGACACAGTTCATTCAGCCTCATTTACTGCCTTTTAAAAAACATAAATGATATGGCTGACTTGCTTAAACAAATGTGATTTCTAATGACAAATGAGATGCACAAACTATGGTATATAAAGGGACAACAAGTGAATAAGAGGCCATTCGTAATTAATGACATTAATGAGCGAACTAGGAGGGACGTAGTCAATTTAACTATTTGTTTAGCACTTTTAAAATGTACAGCGACCGAATTCAGAACATGAGCCGTTCTTACAGTGTTCTTCCTGTGCACCAAGTCAGAACCGTCGGATAAATAAAGGGGCCATATAAGCAGACAATGAAAGCTCTTACAAAATTTGATGATTACATTTCTCCAAAACAGGTTATAGGCTACATGTGTACCACCAAGTCAGAACAGTAGGCAAAATTAAGAAGGGTACATAGACCAAATTATTAGGGTGAGGCACATGGGCTACTAACATCTTACTACACAACATACACTTAGTATTCTTAGCAACAGTGTACATATCTCCCTGGCATATTACATCATTTATACCAGCAGCATACAATACATTTTTCACTCTCCTTGTTGTGCTGTGCTCACTTGAACAGGAAGGTGGCACTTCACAAAGTGGTTAAAGTGCCCAGCCATCCCTTTACTTAGGTTTATGTGTATTAGGTAGTTGTTGTGGAATTGTTAGATTACTTGTTGATATTGCTGCATTGTCAAAGCACAAGCATTTCGCTACACTCACAATAACATCTGCTAACCATGTGTATGTGACCAATAAAATTTGATTTTATTATATTTGAATTTTCGAGGTCTACCCTTAGACTTCCCCATGAGTGACAGAACACTGAGCTAATCACGGCGCAACTAGAGAACATTACCAACATCTACCCTTCATATTTTCCGCTGGCTGCCCCACCACCACAGAAAGATCTGAGCTAGGCTTGAACGCCTGCATTTTGGAGATGCCTTACTCAAGAAGGCAAAAAAGAGACCATGTTTGTATGCGGCTTTATTAACTCAATTATTCTTTATTTTTTAACATGAGAGACTCGTCACTGGTAGAATTTAGTTGGCATTTTATTTCCCCAAACATCCACAGACCCACAAGGTTGAGGTTACTCATGGACAGTCATTAGTAAAAAAATGTTTTGCATTGATGCATTGTGTCTTCTAACTGTCCAAGAATAGGATCCAAACTGTTAGGATATATTTGTTCCCATAAATACAAAGGAGGATGTCTCTCCTCATACCTCTGGCACTTTAGTCAGACTGCCAGAGTGTAAAAAACGTTATGATGGGGCCGGCAACAGAGTTCCCATTGACTAAGCACCACAGAGACCAATCAGGAGAGAATACATACAAGTCAAGGGTGCCAATTGAATGTCAAGGGGTGTGTCTGTGCCTTTTGGATTACTCTCTCTTTACAGAGAACCCCTGTGGTTCAAGTTAAGAGCTACCCTTCCCCTTTCAGTCTGCTCTGCGCATGTCTGAAAGTGACAGAGCCAGCAGCCAAGAGAGTTTTTCACAGTATGTCATAAAAAATGATTACACTTATGAATGTATGTAAAATGCTAATATGTATTAGATCCAGTACAATGGAATAACTAAGACCTGAATTTGAATGCAGAGTGTTCCTATTCCTCCTTCTCTTTCTGTCCAGCAGGTCAACCAAAAACACTTGGCCTGATGGTTCATGCAGATACTGGGGAAGCAATATAGAAATGTTTTGATCCCTTAAATGATTTTACTATTAAATGACCCATATCACAACGCTCATACCTCTTCACAAAAATGTACCTAAATCAATTTTGGAAAAAGGATTTTACTCACAAAAGACCTAGGAATATATTTTTCCAGTTAGAAATAACTATTTTCATCAGAAAAAAATGAACCCTCAAATGCGCTATTGCATCTTGTAAGTTGTCTGCAGGTGGCTTGTTGTGAATGCACTCAAATATCAAGTCATTATCAGGTTATAGAAACTGCGTTCTAATACTCAACGTAGAAGGATTAGTCTTAATCTACAGTATATGAAAGGGATGCTATGAAAATGATTCTTTCACCTTATCAAGCTCACTCTGACTGACAAATCCCTGCCTATTACTGTGATTAAAAAGAGCTCATGAAACATTGTTTTTCATGAGGCCTACCTGTGCGCCTTCCTTTAAGCACCTCTGTTCGAACACCTCTCCTGTCCTTGATCCATACCACATACAGCCACTTGCAGATCTTTTCAGTGTCCATGTGAAAGATAGTTATTGCGAGGCTGGAAAATGTGTTAATAAAAAATAAAAATGAACACCCATGTGAAATGAAGGCCTGCAAAGCTTACATATTTATGTCTAATAGTATGATATGAAAGTAGACAAACATCAGTGTGTGATATGAAGGTATAGTCAGTGGACATTCTGAACCTTGTTTGAGGTCAGTAGGTCACATGACCAAGGAGCTATTGAAATTTTACATTTTGAAAAATATATGTAAAATCTTGTGAGATGAAAATGGACAAACTAAAGGGTGTGCAATAATAGAAGGGTAGTCAGTGGACATTCAGAATCTTGTTTGAAGTAATTAGGTCACATGACCAAGGAGCTATTGAAATGTTCAATTTAGAAAAATTCATGTTAAATGTGTGAGATGAAAATGGACAAACTAAAGGGTGTGCAATATAAAAGTGTAGTCAGTGGACATTCTGAACCTTATTTGAGTTCAGTAGGTCATATTTTTTAATTTTACCTTTATTTAACTAGGCAAGTCAGTTAAGAACAAATTCATATTTTCAATGACAGCCTAGGAACAGTGGGTTAACTGCCTGTTTAGGGGCAGAACGACAGATTTGTACCTTGTCAGCTCAGGGGTTTGAACTTGCAACCTTCCGGTTACTAGTCCAATGCTCTAACCACTAGGCTACCCTGCTGAGATTTTTAAATTCAAAAATCAAATCAAATGTATTTATATAGCCCTTCGTACATCAGCTGATATCTCAAAGTGCTGTACAGAAACCCAGCCTAAAACCCCAAACAACAAGCAATGCAGGTGTAGAAGCACAGTGGCTAGGAAAAACTCCTTAGAAAGGCCAAAACCTAGGAAGAAACCTAGAGAGGAACCAGGCTATGAGGGGTGGCCAGTCCTCTTCTGGCTGTGCCGGGTGGAGATTATAACAGAACATGGCCAAGATGTTCAAATGTTCAAAAATGTCCAGCATGGTCAAATAATAATGTTTGTCAAAAGAGAGATCAGGGTTCAGAGTAACACCGAGGTCCTTCACAGTTTTATTTGAGACGACTGTACAACCATCAAGATTAATTGTCAGATTCAATAGAAGATCTCTTTGTTTCTTGGGACCTAGAACAAGCATCTCTGTTTTGTCCGAGATTAAAAGTAGAAAGTTTTGAAGAAAAATGTAAATAAATAATTTAAACTAGTGCGAGATGTAAATCAACAAAAAAGTAATGTGTGCAATGTGTGTCTATGCCAGTGTGTCTATGCCATCGGGTTAGCTAGAACCAGTTTTTAAAGTTTTAGGAGTAATGGTTAAATAGCTATTGAAATGTGAAAACTTTGATTTGTCACTATGTTGATGGTCCCTAACTGCTGTTTGTGGATGTAAGGAAGGTTATAGACGAATATCCGTCGAGTATCCAACCTGAAACTGTTTTTACCTCGGTCTCCAAGTTTATTTTAATATGATGGTTAATATATCAATATTTGCGCATAAAGGCGTTTTCACCGACATTTATCGCATCATTAATTTTCCAGACACAAAAGATCCCACCATGCGATCGAACAAAAATTATCTGTCGGGATTTATAACATTTTCCCGAAAATTCCATCACAGCTGTCATTCTAATAGTTTAATACGCATGGATGCACTAGCATAAAAATGGTGGCAAAACTGTTCAAGTGCTAGCCGGAAGGTGGAAACTCGGAAGTTGTAGTTAAACACATTTCCTAGTTCCGGCAAGTATGGGGACGCTGCATAACACCTGGGGAATTCCTGAGGAAATACTTATTTCCGCACTTCGAGACTGTTGTGTTTGCGATTTGTGTAGCCTACTGGCCGTACATTTTAACAGAGAAGACTGTTTTCTGTGATTTATTCCCTCATCAAAGGTAAGGCAATCCATTTTGTTAAACAGTTGGTTTTACAGCCTTTATACCAACATCCCACAAATAGACAAGGAAATTCACTTTAAACTTTGTGCATATTAATTACCCGACGCATGAAACAAGTAATGACCGCGCTATGGAAACATGAAATGCTTTTAACATTTTATAAACGCCGACAGACAATTTGTTTTTTTAGACATGGTGGGACCTTTTTTGTGGGCAAATAGGCTATTGGTATAGTTAATAACCATCATATCGAAGTACATTGTTGTCACATCATGATATGTTGTGTGCTCCTCCCACTACGACTCGGGAAAGCATAGTTTATTTGGCAAAATAAATACATTAGGATGAGGGTCTGTTTTTGTAAGGTGATAAACTTGACGCTCCTTTCCAAAGAATATCGAGAGTCTTATTCTGGTGACATGATGATCGATGCCATGGCTGCTGTTTGACAAATAAAACAATATCGCTCTTATCCATAACAATCTCATAATGTTGGTTGCCTACCTGCACTGTATCTGCGAGCTTTTGGCTAGAACGCTTGTGCCAAGACCAGTGGGCACATTTGCTATGTAAAGCTAACGCGACAGGTTTTGTGACAAAACCATCAGTAGAGTTGAAAATGCGATGGAACCCCATTTAATTTGTATTTTTCATTCGGTACATGAGAATTTAACAACAAAAGGGATTTTTTTGCGCCTTTTATCCGCAAACAGACAGTTTGCTGGAAACACATCCCATGAGACGAAATGCCCATATTGTTTTATGCAGATTATAGAGTTAAATATTTAAATGAAAATCTGTCACAAATTGGATGTAATCCTAGCTACTGTTTGGAAATGGGGCAGTACCATTATGTTGAGATTGAGGTCATGGGGAAGGGAGGACAACAAGCTGATGCATGCCAGGCATATAAAGGTGAATTATTATTCATGTTGTAGTCAGGTTCCTGTTTCTATCATAGACATACTTTTTCGTAATAAGTTTACTGTTATTGCTCATTGTTCTAGATGGCCCAGTGGTGCCAGCTGAAACTACTGGAGTCTAAATACCAGGAGCAGGTCCACCAGCTCTATGATGACTCCTTCCCCATGGACATCAGACAGTACCTCAGCAAGTGGATTGAGAGCATCGACTGGTAAGTAAGCAGGGATGAAGACTGCAGGGAGGCTGCTGTTAGAATAGATCTTTGTATATTAATTTATTTGACTGGCATTCTCCTGTACTCTACCCTTTTCAATTATATCTGTATTTTATTGTATTTCATCTCGTTCATCCAATCTTAATTCCCCTGTGAATCCATATCTATGTAGAGATAATGTTGCTGTTCTGAGATTGATATACAGTATGTCAATGATCCAATCCATAGGGATAATGTGGCTGTTGACGAATCCCTGGCCACTGTCCGCTTCCACGATCTCTTAGCCCATCTTGATGACCAACACAGCCGCTTCGCCCTGGAGAAAGACCTCCTGCGACAACACAACATCCGCAAGTTCAAGGGAAACCTCCAGGTGTAGTATTATCTCAGTTACATCTTTTCAGGACAGACCTTACTGCCAGTGGCCTTCCATACTTTATTGCTTGTATGTTACAGGAATGATTAATTAAAAGTTGTACATTATGGTGCTAATTTCCCCTTTTAACTCCTGAAATAGATAGATTTTGAATGAGTTGTTGATGTGGAATTTATGACCCCAATGTCAGTAAATGTTTTTTGAGTTTGTAGTAAAAAAGTACCCACTTTTCCAGGACCACTTTCATGAGGACCCCGTTCACTTGGCCATGATCATCTCCAGAAACCTGAAGGAGGAGCGGAGGATTCTGGCTGCTGCCAAAAGCATAGAGGTGCTCTGCATGAACTTGTATTGACATACATTGTAATTAATAAAATCACCACACGTCTTTCTCTATCCGTGCTGTCAGATATTGTAGATGATACATATCTGTATATTGGAGTGTTTACATGCTTTAACTGTGCAGTTAAATGAACAGTATTTTCCTCTTTAGACCGACAGAGAAAACACACAGACCAGCATGGTTCTGGAGAAGCAAAAGCTGGACAACAAAGTCAAAGACATGAAAAACAAGGTTCAGGTGAGTTATCATTTCCATCATATACTAGATGTTGATTGTTTCCTGGTGGAACAGTTCCATCAGTGATTCGCAGTACATGTTCATGCATGTCAGGTTTGCCATCTACCTGATCCAACGTGTTTATCTCACTTGCTAGGAAGCAGATCAGAATATAAAGTCTCTGGAATACCTTCAAGACGAGCATGACTTTAAGGAAAATACTCTTAAGAACAGCGGTGAGGTGTTTTATTCTCAATCTGTAATAGATCATTTATTTACAGGTCTGTGTTTCAGGTTTAGTCAGTAAGTGAATGTTTTTCCTTCTCCCACTTTAGAACATGAAATGAACGGGCTGACACCCAAACAGCTGGAACACGAGAAGCTGCAGATTGTAGAGATGTGTTTCAAGCTGAAGTTCAAGAGAGCGGTAAGAGGGGTCATGATGGGTCACGATTAGAGGTCGACCGATTAATCGGCAAGGCCAATTAATTAGGGACGATTTCAAGTTTTCATAACAATTGGCCTTTTTGGGTGCCGATTATGGCCGATTACATTGCAATCCACGAGGAGATTGTGTGGCAGGCTGACCACCTGTTTCGCGAGTGCAGCATCAAAAGGACCTTGTGGCTACAAGGAGCCACGGTAAGTTGCTAGCTAGCATTAGTTTATGAGATAAGTTTATCAATCTTCACATAATCACTAGTTAACTACACATGGTTTATGATATTACTAGGTTACCTAGCTTGTCCTGCGTTGCGTATAATCAAAGCCGTCCCTATTAATTTATCATCGAATCACAGCCTACTTCAACTTTGCCAAACAGGTGATTTAACAAAAGCACATCTGTGAGAAATGCACAATCGTTGCACAAATGCACCTAACCATAAACATCAATGCCTTCATTAAAATCAATACACAGAAGTATATATTTAAACCTGCATATTTTGTTAATACTGCCTGCTAACATGCATTTATTTTAACTAAGGAAATTGTTTCACTTCTCTTGCTTTCAGTGCAAGCAGAGTCATGGCACAGGCAACAGTTTTGGCCTTAGCATTTCTTCCTAACAAAGACCATAATTAATTTGTCAGAATTTTACATAATTATGACATAACATTGAAGGTTGTGCAATGTAACAGCAATATTTAGACTTAGAGTTGCCATCCGTTTGATAAAATACGGAACGGTTCCGTATTTCACTGAAATAATAAACGTTTTTTGTTTTCGAAATGATTGTTTCCGGATTTGACAATATTAATGACCAAAGGCTCGTATTTCTGTGTGTCTATGATTTGATAGAGCAGTCTGACTGAGCGGTGGTAGGCAACAGCAGGCTCGTAAGCATTCATTCAAACAGCACTTTACTGCGTTTGCCAGCAGCTCTTAGCAATGCTTGAAGCACAGCGCTGTTTATGACATCAAGCCTATCAACTCCCGAGATTAGGTTGGCCATACTTAAGCGCCTATTAGAACATCCAATAGTCAAAGGTATATGAAATACAAATGATATAGAGAGAAATAGTCGACGCGTCATAATTCCGATAACTACAACCGTAAACTTCTTAACTGGGAATATTGAAGACCCATGTTATAAGGAACCACCAGCTTTCTTATGTTCTGAGCAAGGAACTTAAACGTTAGCTTTTTTTACATGGCACATATTGCACTTTTACTTTCTTCTCCAACACTGTTTTTGCATTATTGAAACCAAATTGAACATGTTTCATTATTTATTTGAGACTAAATAGATTTTATTTATGTGTTATATTAGGTTAAAATAAAAGTGTTCATCGTTCATTCAGTATTGTTGTAATTGTCATTATTACATAAATATAAAAATCGACCGATTTTAATCTGTATCTTTTTTTTGGTCCTCCAATAATCGGTATCGGCGTTGAAAAATCATAATCGGTCGACCTCTAGCCATGATGACGTTAAACAGTGCAATGTCATTTTACCATGACATTGTACTGTGAATAAAAAAAATGCAATGACAAAAAGCATGAATAATCATGCATCAAGCACCGCTAAGAATACCATGTATCATAGTCTGTCTGAATGACTAAGAGTGTATTACCTAGTTATAACCAGCATGCTCATATTGAAGAGTAGATGACCGTTTTAGAGTAAATAATAACTATACGTATGTTGTTGTCTGCCTCCACAGGAAGTGGTTGGTCAGTTGGCGGAGGTGCTCAACATGGCCGAGGAGGTCCAATCAGACTTGATCTCAGAGGAGCTGCCTGAGTGGAAGAAGAGGCAGCAGAGCTCCTGTATTGGAGGACCACCCAACGCATGTCTGGACCAACTGCAGAACTGGTGAGGAGACTAGTTAATTATTTTGGGCATCTCTTGTCTGATCAAGCAAAAAGATGAATTTAGGAACCCAACAAAATAAAGTATTGTTCTTATTCTGCTTCATCTTCTTCTTCCCCTGTAGGTTCACAGCGGTAGCAGAAAGCCTGCAGCAGGTGAGGCAGCAACTGAAGGAGCTCCAGGAACTAGAGCAGAAGTACACATACGACAACGACCCAATCAAACAGCAGAAAGGCTTCCTAGAGGGGCGGGCCTTGGCACTGTTCCGGAACCTCCTAGAACAGTGAGTGACACCACACTTGTATTCCGAAGTTAAACACCCACTCTGTTTTTTGCTGCCGTTTTTGATAATTTAAATTGTATATATATGCGCCTCTATACAGTATATCACCTCAAAATTCCTTGTGTCTCTGTGGTGTGTCTTAGTTCCTTGGTGGTAGAGAGACAGCCCTGTATGCCCACATATCCACAGAGACCTCTGGTGCTGCAGACAAAGATGCAGTTCACTGTCAAGCTCAGGTAAGCACAAACACAACAGCACCTCCCGTCTAGTTCCTCCCATCTGTAGTTCCTATGGATCTGTCCAGACCTGGTTAAGTTTTGATTTGTATTTCCTCTCTAGATTTCTTGTGAAACTCCAGGAATTCAACTATCAACTCAAAGTGAAAGCTTTGTTTGACAAGTAAGTAAAGGAGTGTGGTGTTATTTTGTCCTGCTCTTGAATTTGCTATGTGAAGACATAACTAAAGGGGGAATGCACGTTTTCTTTTCTCTCCAGGGACGTTACAGAAAAGAAAGGGTTTCGGAAGTTCAACATATTGGGCACCAACACAAAAGTTATGACTATGGAGGAGTCAAATGGAAGCTTGGCTGCAGAGTTTTTCCACTTGGTAAGCTAGCACCATTTCAAATGGCATACAGGGCACTACGTCTGAATGAGTTGTCCCATTTGTCCATTTGGACCTGCACTGTCATCACTCTTTACAGCAGGGTTCCCCAACTGACGGTCATTTTATTTGGAGGTCAAGTGGCAGTCAAGGTGTATTATTTATTTTTTACTGTAAAAACACCAGCAAATTTTAATTTTGGAAATCTGTTCCAAAGTATTCCCACGCATATTAAAGAAATATATGTGACCGTATACAAATGTAAGCAAGGTTTGATATGATTGTGTTATAGTCAAATATGATATCTGTTTGGGCTTCTTGCGGTAAGTTTGTAGTCTACAAATGATTTGTAATTATGTTCCGGCACCCTGACCATCCTCTCAAGAAAATATCGGCCTGCAGCTGAATCTACAGTAGTTGATGATCCCTGCTTTACAGTTTTATTCTTTGATCTCGACACAGAGACTGCAAGAGCAGAGGGTGACTGGAAGAGGAAAGAAAGAGGTAAGAGACCTAAGAGAGCTTGTTTCTGATTGGTCTTAATGGGCTATAATGACCATGTAATCTGTACAGTATTTGTGAATTTCATGATGCGTATTAAATACATTCTGGTGCGGATTATGTTTCTGACCATGTTATTCCAGGGGCCTCTCATTGTGACAGAGGAGCTGCACTGCATCTGCTTTGAGTCGGAACTCCGCCAGTCAGGTCTGGAAATCAAACTAGGGGTAAGTGATCTGAAATATAGAGATTCAGGCCTACACTCTCATTTTTATGAGGTCCAACAGCGCTCTGGCCTTATTTAATTTGCCTTCGATTTAGTCTGGCCTCTGGTCCTTTTTAGACCATCTCCCTGCCCATCGTGGTCATCTCCAACTGCAACCAGCTGCCCAGTGGCTGGGCCTCCATCCTGTGGTACAACATGCTGACCAGCGAGCCCCAGGTAGTCTTCTCTCAAGGTTCCTTCTTCCTAGCAAGTTTTTCCTTGCCTTGAAGGTGCTTTGCTGGCTTACTGTCAAACACTTTGTGACAACTTGATTTTAAAATGAGTTTTTAAATAAATATGATTGATTTGTTGGAACAGGACCTGGAGTTCTTCCTGAACCCTCCGGCAGTGTCCTGGGGTCAGCTATCTGAGGTGCTGAGCTGGCAGTTTTCCTCTGTCACCAAGAGGGGGCTCAATGATGAGCAGCTAGGCATGCTGGCTGACAAACTACTGGGCCAGAAAGCACAGAGGAATCCTGAGGGCCTTATCTCCTGGACCATGTTCGGTGCTGTCAAGGTAGGTTAGGATTACAGTACACAGAATATTTGGTCCCAATTTAAACAAAGTACAACTGATAAAGGATTTATATACTGTAGCAAACATAAATGCTTCATAAACACTACATAAATGCTTCATAAACAGTACATAAATGCTTCACAAATCATCTATAAGTGTATATAATGCTCTTTAAAGGGGGAAAAAACAACTCCCACTGTAGGGTGTCTTGCCAAATGTGACATAATGTCCTATGTATGTTTATACACCATTTATAGAGTATGACATACACTTGAAGATGATTTGTGAAGCCTTTATGTATGCTATATAAATCCTTTTAGAAGTTGTACTTTGTTTAAAATATTTACAGTTCACAAAGATATATATATATATATATATATATATATATGAGGAGGACATTGAGTAAGTGCTCCCTTGTGTCAACTACAGAGCCTCAGTGAGAAGAGCTTTCCCTTCTGGCTGTGGATCGAAGACATCCTGGACCTCATCAAGAGACCTCTGCTGTCCCTGTGGAATGATGGGTGAGTTTTTCTTTACTCTTTTTGGAATTGACAATTACAAAAGCAAATAACTAGTGCTCTTTTAGGGATGACATATTAGCTGAATGGCTACATCTGGCACATTGACAGCCATGATGAACAATGTGCATTGTCCCTGCCTACTAAAACAAATACAGTAATGTAAGTAATAAAGAAATGTTGCTTGTTCCCTCCCACTACAGTTGCATCCTGGGCTTTGTGAGTAAGGAGAGGGCAAAGGCCATGCTGACTGGGAAGTGTCCAGGCACGTTCCTGCTGCGCTTCAGTGAGAGTAGCAGAGACGGAGCCATCACATTCACTTGGGTGGAACACGACCTATACGGTGAGTAGCACACATGCGCACGGACACACACTGTAGCCATTTACAATTAAAGGTGTTATATTTCAATCTGTGTTTGTTTATTTTCGTTTTTATTCTAGCAGAGTGGATTACTGGGTGGAATCCAGAAGGCAGCATGGGAGTATAGGAAAACACTACACTAAATTCTCAATAAAGAGGTCCTCAACCAACAAACTGAATTGCCCAAAAGGGACCAAATCAAACTTGATTTGTCACATGCGTGAAATACAACAAGTGTAGACCTTACCCTGAAATGCTTACTTACAAGCCCTTAACCAACAGTGCAGTTCTAGAAGAGTTAAGAAAATATTTACCTTATAAACTAAAGTAAAAAGTAACTCAATAACATAACAATAATGCAGCTATATACAGGGGGTACCGGTGCCGAGTCAGTGTGCGGGGTACAGGTTAGAGGTCATTTGTACATGTAGGTAGGGGTGAAGTGACTATGCTTGGAGAATAAACAGCAAGTAGCAGCAGTGTACAAAACAAATGTAATAGTGGGGTGGCCATTTGATTAATTGTTCATCAGTCTTATGGCTTGGGGGTAGAAGATGTTAAGGAGCCTTTTGGTCCTAGACTTGGCTATCTGTTACTGCTTGCCGTGCGGTAGCAGAGTAATCAGTCTGACTTGAGTGACTGGAGTCTCTGACAATTTTTTGGGCTTTCCTCTGACACCGCTTATTATAATGGGTCTGGATGGCGGGAAGCTTGGCCTGTGATGTTCTGGGCCCTACTCACTACCCTCTGTAGTGCCTTAAGGTCAGATGCCGAGCAGTTGCCATACCAGGCGGTGATGCAAGTGGTCAGGATGCTCTCGATGGTGCAGCTGTAGAACTTTTTGAGGATCTGGGGACCCATGCCAAATCTTTTCAGTCTCCTGAGGGGGAAAAGGTTTTGTCTTGCCCTCTTCACGACTGTCTTCGTGTGTTTGGACCATGATAGCTTGTTGGTGATGTGGACACCAAGGAACTTGACGCTCTTGACCTGCTCCCCGACAGCTCTGTTGATGTTAATGGGGGTGTGTTCGGCCCGCCTTTTCCTGTAGTCCATGATCAGCTCCTTTGTCTTGCTCACATTGAGGGAGAGGTTGTTGTCCTGGCACCACACTGCCAGTTCTTTGAACTCCTTCCTATAGGCTGTCTCATTGTTGGTGGTCAAGCCTACCACTGTTGATTCGTCAGCAAACGTAATGATGGTGTTGGAGTCGTGTTTGGCCACGCAGTCGTGGGTGAACAGGGAGTACAAGAGGGGACTAAATACACACCCCTGAGGGGCCCCAGTGTTAAGGATCAGCATGGCAGATGTGTTTTTGCCTACCCTTACCACCTGGGGGCGACCCGTCAAGAAGTCCTGGATCCAGTTGCAGAGGGAGATGTTTAGTCCCAGGGTCCTTAGCTTAGTGATGAGCTTCGTGGGCACTAACTATGGTGTTGAATGCTGAGCTGTAGTCAATGAACAGCATTCTCACATAGGTGTTCCTTTTGTCCAGTTGGGAAAGGGCAGTGTGGAGTGTGATTGAGATTGCGTCATCTGTGGATCTGTTGGGGCAGTATGCAAATTAGTGGGTCTAGGGTATCTGGGAGGATACTATTGATGTGAGCAATGACCAGCCTTTCAAAGCACTTCATGGCTACCGACGTGAGTGCTATGGGGCGGTAATCATTTAGGCATGTTACCTTTGCTTCCCTGGGACTATGGTGATCTGCTTGAAACATGTTGAAAATGTCAATGAAGACACTTGCCAGTTGGTCCGTGCATGCTTTGAGTACATGTCCTGGTAATCCGTCTGGCCCTGCGGCCTTGTGAATGTTGACCTGTTTAAAGGTCTTGCTCACATCGGCTATCGAGAGCATTATCACACAGTCATCCAGAACAGCTGGTGGTCTCGTGCATGCTTCAGTGTTGCTTGCCTTGAAGCGAGCATAAAAGGCATTTAGCTCGTCTGGTAGGCTCCCGTCACTGGTCAGCTCGCGTCTGGGTTTCCCCTTGTAGTCCGTAATAGTTTTCAAGCCCTGACACATCCGACGAGCGTCAGAGCCGGTGAAGTATGACTCAATCTTAATCCTGTATTGACGCTTTGCTTGTTTGATGGTTTGTCTGAGGGCATAGCGGGATTTCTTCTAAGCGTCTGGATTAGTGTCCCACTCCTTGAAAGCGGCAGCTCTAGCCTTTAGCTCGATGCGGATGAATCCCGGAACGTATTCCAGTCTGTGCTTGCAAAACAGTCCTGTAGTGTAGCATCCGTGTCATCTGACCACCAATGCATCCAACTGTAGATTATTCTCAAAATGGTTCTATAAATGAGGTGCAAATCAACTAAAAGCCGTTTAATCCTAAATCTGTAGTGACAGAAGGAATTTCAAGAGTTAACCATCCCTGTGACGGAGTATGGTAACTCATACTTCTATATGTTAGTAACAATGTTAGGTAAATGCAGTTTTTTTTTTTTGCAAAGGGGCTTTATAAATTAACAGAATGCAATGTTTTGACCAATGCGATGTCAGAGGGTCAGCCTACTTTCTGTTAGAATGCAAAGATGAATGCTAAACCTGTCGCCAGATATAGAGTTGAAGTTTACATACACTTACACGGAACCCAAACCGGCTGCGCCATCGTGCATAAATGTATTTTGTCCCACCACACCAAAAGCGATCACGACACGCAGGTTAAAATATCAAAACAAACTCTGAACCAATTATGTTAATTTGGACAGGTCGAGAAGCATTAAACATTTATGGCAATTTAGCTAGTTAGCTTGCACTTGCTAGCTAATTTGTCCTATTTAGCTGGCTTGCTGTTGCTAGCTAATTTGTCCAGAGGATATAAACATTGAGTTGTTATTTTACCTGAAATGCACAAGGTCCTCTACTCCGCCAATTAATCCACACATAAAACAGTCAACTGAATCGTTTCTAGTCATCTCTCCTCCTTCCAGGATTTTTCTTCTCTTGACTTTATATTGTGATTGGCAACTTTCATAAATTAGGTGCATTACCGCCACTGAACTCATTCATCTTTCAGTCACCCACGTGGGTATAACCAATGAGGAGATGGCACGTGGGTACTTGCTTCTATAAACCAATGAGGAGATGGGAGAGGCAGGACTTGCAGCGCGATCTGTGTCAAAAATAGAAGTGACTTCTATTTTAGCCCTTGGCAACGCAGATGCTTGTTGGCGCGTGCGAGCAGTGTGGGTTCAATAATTGAATAATATAGATCTCTAAATGTATTTTGCAGCGTGTTAGGTTGGAGTCATAAACTCGTTTTTCAACTACTCCACACATTTCTTGTTAACAAACTGTAGTTTTGGCAAGTCGATTAAGACATCTACTTTGTGCATGACACAAGTAATTTTTCCAATAATTGTTTAGACAGAGTATTTGACTTATAATTCACTATCACAATTCCAGTGGGTCAGAAGTTTACATACACTAAGTTGACTGTGCCTTTAAACAGCTTGGAAAATTCCAGACAATGATGTCATGTCTTTAGAAGCTTCTGATAGGCTAATTGACATAATTTGAGTCAATTGGAGGTGTACCTGTGGATATATTTCAAGGCCTACCTGCAAACTCAGTGCCTCTTTGCTTGACGTCATGGGAAAATCAAAAGAAATCAGCCAAGACCTCAGAATTTTTTTTGTAGACCTCCACAAGTCTGGTTCATCCTTGGGAGCAATTTCCAAATGCCTGAAGGTACCACATTCATCTGTACAAACAATAGTATGCAAGTATAAACACCATGGGACCAAGCAGCCTGATACCGCTCAGGAAGGAGATGCGTTCTGTCTCCTAGAAATGAACGTACTTTGGTGCGGAAGGTGCAAATCAATCCCAGAACAACCTTAAGGACATTGTGAAGATGCTGGAGGAAACTGGTACAAAAAGTATCTATATCCACAGTAAAACGATTCCTATTTCGGTATGACCAGAAAGGCCGCTCGGCAAGGAAGAAGCCACTGCTCCATAACCGCCATAAAAAAGCTAGACTATGGTTTGTAACTGCACCTGGGTAAAAAAGCTAGACTATGGTTTGTAACTGCACCTGGGGACAAAGATCGTACTTTTTGGAGAAATGTCGTCTGGTCTGATGAAACAAAAATAGAACAGTTTGGCCATAATGAACATCGTTATGCTTGGAGGAAATTGGGTTAGCCAAAAAACACCATCCCAACCATGAAGCATGGGGATGTCAGCATCATGTTGTGGGGTGCTTTGCTGCAGGAGGGACTGGTGCACTTCACAAGATAGATGGCATCGTGAGGGAGGAATATTATGTGGATATATTGGAAGCAACATCTCAAGACATCAGTTAGGAAGTTAAAGCTTGGTGGTAAATGGGTCTTCCAAATGGACAATGACCCCAAGCATACTTCCAACGTTATGGCAAAATGGCTTAAGGACAACAAAGTCAAGATATTGGACTGGCCATCAAAGCCCTGACCTCAATACTATAGAAAATTTGTGGGCAGAACTGAAAAAGCGTGTGCGAGCAAGGAGGCCTACAAACCTCACTAAGTTACACCAGCTCTGTCAGGAGGATTTGGCCAAAATTCAACTTATTGTGGAAGGCTACCCAAAACAACATTTGACCCAAGTTAAACAATTACCAAATACATTTACCAAGAACCAAATACTAATTGAGTGTATGTAAACTTCTTACCCACTGGGAATGTGATGAAAGAAATTAATGCTGAAATAAATAATTCTCTGTACTATTATTCTGACATTTCACATTCTTAAAATAAAGTGGCGATCCTAACTGACCTAAGACAGGTCATTTTAACGAGGATTAAATGTCAGGAATTATGAAACTGAGTTTAAATGTATTTGGCTAAGGTGTATGTAAACGTCCGACTTCAACTGTACCTGTCACCCATGTTCCACAGATAAGCCTGTATTCCATGCTGTGGAGCCTTATACCAAGAAGAAGCTGTCTGTCATCTCTCTACCTGAAATCATCCGCAACTACAAAGTGATGGCAGCTGGGAACATCCCAGAGAACCCACTCTGCTTCCTCTACCCAGACATCCCCAAAGACGAGGCCTTCGGAAAGTTCTATACCAGGGCCTCAGAGGGTAAGCAGCCAGCAACCTTTTTTTAATCTTTTTTTTTTGTTCCCGATGCTTTCCTATATCTCTCAAATGCTTTTCAGACACCTCAAACCATACTTCATTTTGATTTATTTTTGGCCATGTATGAGTTGGTCTCCTGAGTGGCGCAGCGGGCTAAATCACTGCATCTCAGTGCTAGAAGCGTCACTACAGACACCCTGGTTCGAATCCAGGCTGGATCATGGATTGGGAGTCCCATAGGGCGGCGCACAATTGTTGAAAATGCAGGGAAATTCTTGAGGGAGAACTGTTTTCAGTCTTCCAGGGATTTGAGACTGGGACGGAGGTTCACCTTGTAGCAGGACAATGACCCTAAGCATACTGCTAAAGCAACACTCCAGTGGTTTAAGGGGAAACATTTAATGTCTTGGAATGGCCTAGTCAATGCCCAGACCTCAATCCAATTGAGAATCTGTGTTATGACTTAAAAGATTGCTGTACACCAGCGGAACCCATCCAACTTGAAGGAGCTGGAGCAGTGGCTAGATGTCCAGTGGCTAGATGTGCCAAGCTTATAGAGACATACCCCAAGAGACTTGCAGCTGTAATTGCTGTAAAAGGTGGCTCTACAAAGTATTGACTTTGGGGGGGTGAATACTTATTTTCCACCATAATTTGCAAATAAATTCCTTAAATCCTACAATGTGATTTTCTGGATTTTTTTTCTTATTTTGTCTGTCATACTTGAAGTGTACCAATGTGAAAATTACAGGCCTCACTCATCTTTTTAAGTGGGAGAACTTGCACAATTGGTGGCTGACTAAATACTTTTTTGCCCCACTGTATGCACGTTCAAGTAGTTTAAAAAAATCTTATTTCTTGTTTGTTTCACAATAAAAAAAAATATTTTGCATCTTCTAAGTGGTAGGCATGTTATGTAAATCAAATGAGTGTAAGGCAACATAATAGGTAAAATGCCAAGGGGGGTGAATACTTTCACAAGCCACTGTATGTAAATGCCAACAAAATTACTTTTTGGTCAGTATTTGTGTATCCTTTCTATTCGACTACTGAAGTCAGTTCAGAACAAATTCATATCTACAGTGACTGCCTAGCCCGGACGACGCTGGGCTAATTGTGCGCCGCCCTATGGGACTCCCAATAACAGCCGGATGTGATACAGCTTGGATTCGAGCCAGGGACTGTAGTGACGCAGTGCCTTAGACCGCTGCGTCCGTGTGTGTATGTGTTAACTATTTAACTGTACTAGAACGCAAAAGGCCGCTAAAAATTGTTAAAATTGGTTATCGGTATCGGGTTTTTTTTGGCAAGGAAGATATCGGTATCGGACAAAAATGTAATATCGGTGCATCCCTAAACAACACCTCTTTAATCGTCCATCTGCTCCACCATTTTGTTTTTCAGCATCCGAGCCCATGGATGTGGAGAGTCCCACCGAGACAAGACACATAAAGAAAGATTTCATATCAGTGTCAGAAGTGTAAGTTTAGAGTAGGCTACCCTTCATACGTTACATATGTCTTAATCTATAACAGGAAGACATTTTATTTGCAATGTTCTGGTTTGGGTATAATCCATAATCTGATTTAATTAACCCTTATTTTGCTATGTGTTTTAGTCATCCATCTAGACTGCAAGACAAGATGATGCTCATGTCGCGAGAAGTGTTTGAAGAGCTGACAAGTGGGCTAGTGCTCCATTATTGGAGTGGAAGTCCAAAGAATATTGATACTGCTGTGGTAAGTGCAATTTCCTCTCTGGCTCTTTACTGTGATATTCAGCATTACTATGTCAAGGGAAATATACACTCTTAGAAAAGGGTTCCAAATGGGTTCTGTGGCTGTCCCCATAGGAGAGCCCTTTTTGGTTCCAGGTAGAGCCATGTAAGGTTCCATGTAGAACCCTTTGTGGAAAGATCCAAAAAGGTTTTTATCTGGAACCAAAATGGGTTATTTTAAGGGTTCTCCAATGGGGACAGCAAAGAACCCTATTTGGTTCTAGATGGCACCTTTTTTTCTAAGCGTGTAGTATTATTTCTAACAAAGCTATCTACGCAAAACAAAAAATATATACGCAACATGTAAAGTGGGTCCCATGGTTCATGAGCTGAAATAATAAATCATTTTTCAGATTCACAAAACTTATTTCTCTAAAATTATGAGCACATATTTGGTTACATCACTGTTAGTAAGCATTTCTCCTTAGCCAAGAGAATCCATCCGCCTGATAGGTGTGGCATATCAAAAAGCTGATTAAACAGCATGATCATTACACAGGTGCACAGCTGCTGTGAACAATAAAAGGCCACTTTAAAATGTGCAGTTTTGACACACAACACAATGCCACAGATGTCTCAAGTTCTGATTGAGTGTGCAATTGGCATGCTGACTACAGGAACCAGAGCTGTTGACAGAGAATTTAAATTTAATGTTAAGTCATAAGCTGCCTCCAACGTCATTATAGAGAATTTGGTAGTATGTCAAACCAGCCTCAGAACCGCAGACAATTTGTAACCACGCCAGCCCAGGACCTCCACATCCGGCTTATTCACCTGTGGGATTGTCTGAGGAGTATTTCTGTCTTTAATAAAGACATTTTGTGCCAGAGAACTAATTCTGATTGGCTGCCCAGTGGGTGGACACCCCTGCCCGGTCATGTGAAATCCTAATTCATTTATTTCAATTGACTGATTTACATATATGAGCTGTAACTCAGTAAAATCTTTGAAATTGTTGCATGTTGTGTTTTTATATTTAGGTTCAGTATACATACGGTATATTTCAGGATGTTGTGCATCCATGGAAATAATCTGAATTCATGTAAACCTAACAGGTCTGAAAACATAGGTTGTCCCAAAAAAGTGGTTTCTTGACACAACTTTCCCCCGGTGTGGGGTAAATTGAGCAAAGGGACAGGGTAAATTGAGCCACCTTGGGGTAAGTGGGTGATGGCGTCCCCTGACAGTGTTGTGACAGTGGATGATGGTGCTCGTAGGTCAAAGTTTAATTAATTGAATGAGGTTGTGGTATATTGTATATCTTAAATGAATGCCTACATTCCGATATACTGTAGATCTCTCTGTTCAGTATCACTTAGCTTTCCATTTCTTGACCAGTTGTCTGGGACAGGGATGTTGATTCAGTGTGCCAATTCGTAGGCAAGTACTCTACATTTGAGGTTACTAAGCCCATGAAACAGATCTGCAAGATTCTTGATATGTTCAGCAAGCTTCAGCAATTTCTCTATGGACCTCACTTTATGCACAAAGGTATTGTCATGCTGGAACAGGAGAGGGCCTTCCCCAAACTGTTGCCACAAAGTTGGAAGCATAGAATTTTCTAGAATGTCATTGTATGCTGTAGCATTAAGATTTCCCTTCACTGGAACTAAGGGACCTAGCCCAAACCAGTAAACAGCCCCCAGACCATTACGCCTCCTCCACCAGACTTTACAGTTGGCACTATGCATTCGGGCAGGTAGCATTCTCCAAATCCAGATTTGTCCGTCAGACTGCCAGATGGTGGTAAGTGATTCATCACTCCAAAGAATGCGTTTCCACTGCTCCTGAGTCCAAAGGAGGCGAGCTTTACACCACTCCAGCCGACGCTTGGCATTGTGCATGGTGATCTAAGGCTTGTGTGTGCGGCTGCTCGGCCATGGAAACCCATTTCATGAAGCTCCCAACGAACAGTTTTTGTGCTGATGTTGCTTCGAGGAAGTTTGGAACTCGGTAGTGAGTGTTGCAACCGAGGACAGACTATTTTTATGCGCTTCATCACTCGGCAGTCCCGTTCTGTGAGTTTGTGACCTACCACTTCGCGGCTGAGCCGTTGTTGCTCCTAGACGTTTTCACTTCACAATAACAGCACTTACAGTTGACGAGGGCAGCTCTAGCAGGTCAGACATTTGATGAACGGTGCCACGTTGAAAGTCACTGAGCTCTTCAGTAAGGCCATTCTGCTGCCAATGTTTGTCTATGGAGATTGCATGGCTGTGTGCTCGATTTTTATTTACGTCAGCAATGGGTGTGACTGAAATGGCCGAATCCACAAATTTGAAGGTGTCCACATACTTTTGGTGATGTAGGTTTAGGACCTCATATTGTAGATTATAGAGACTCCAACTGATGTACAAAACAATCTTATAAGCATCTACTTTGGTTTAGATACAAGCAGCAGGAAGCCTATAACACAAATTAATTTGACTTTGTGAAAATATTGTTGTACAGCATGTCATTATCATTGTGGCATTGACTTTCTGGTTCCTTAATGAAAAATACATTTTTATTTACATGGACTTTTTTTTATCATCCTCTGTAGATGACTGCAGTTTGAGAACACATTGGACTTGGACCGCAACTGAGCCGATGGACAGGCAGGATGTCACGTTCTGACCTTTATTTCCTTTTGTTTTGTCATTATTTAGTATGGTCAGGGCGTGAGTTGGGGTGGGCAGTCTGTCTGTTTTTCTATGATTTGGGTATTTCTATGTTTCGGCCTAGTATGGTTCTCAATCAGAGGCAGGTGTCATTAGTTGTCTCTGATTGAGAATCATACTTAGGTAGCCTGGGTTTCACTGTGTGTTTGTGGGTGATTGTTCCTGTCTCTGTGTTTTGCACCAGATAGGGCTGTTTTGGGTTTTCACGTTTCTTGTTTTTGTAGTCAGTTGTTCATGTGTACATTTACATATTAAAAGAACCATGGACACTTACCACGCTGCATATTGGTCCTCTGATCCTTTTCGCCTCTCCTTTTCGGAAGAAGAGGAAATCCCTGACACAGTGCCTTGTGAAAGTATTCGGCCCCCTTGAACTTTGCGACCTTTTGCCACATTTCAGGCTTCAAACATAAAGATATAAAACTGTATTTTTTTGTGAAGATTCAACAAGTGGGACACAATCATGAAGTGGAACGACATTTATTGGATATTTCAAACTTTTTTAACAAATCAAAAACTGAAAAATTGGGCGTGCAAAATTATTCAGCCCCTTTACTTTCAGTGCAGCAGACTCTCTCCAGAAGTTCAGTGAGGATCTCTGAATGATCCAATGTTGACCTAAATGACTAATGATGATAAATACAATCCACCTGTGTGTAATCAAGTCTCCGTATAAATGCACCTGCACTGTGATAGTCTCAGAGGTCCGTTAAAAGCGCAGAGAGCATCATGAAGAACAAGGAACACACCAGGCAGGTCCGAGATACTGTTGTGAAGAAGTTTAAAGCCGGATTTGGATACAAAAAGATATCCCAAGGAGCACTGTGCAAGCGATAATATTGAAATGGAAGGAGTATCAGACCACTGCAAATCTACCAAGACCTGGCCGTCCCTCTAAACTTTCAGCTCATACAAGGAGGATACTGATCAGAGATGCAGCCAAGAGGCCCATGATCACTCTGGATGAACTGCAGAGATCTACAGCTGAGGTGGGAGACTCTGTCCATAGGACAACAATCAGTCGTATATTGCACAAATCTGGCCTTTATGGAAGAGTGGCAAGAAGAAAGCCATTTCTTAAAGATATCCATAAAAAGTGTTGTTTAAAGTTTGCCACAAGCCACCTGGGAGACACACCAAACATGTGGAAGAAGGTGCTCTGGTCAGATGAAACCAAAATTGAACTTTTTGGCAACAATGCAAAACGTTATGTTTGGCGTAAAAGCAACACAGCGCATCACCCTGAATACACCATCCCCACTGTCAAACATGGTGGTGGCAGCATCATGGTTTGGGCCTGCTTTTCTTCAGCAGGGACAGGGAAGATGGTTAAAATTGATGGGAAGATGGATGGAGCCAAATACAGGACCATTCTGGAAGAAAACGTGATGGAGTCTGCAAAAGACCTGAGACTGGGACGGAGATTTGTCTTCCAACAAGACAATGATCCAAAACATAAAGCAAAATCTACAATGGAATGGTTCAAAAATAAACATATCCAGGTGTTAGAATGGCCAAGTCAAAGTCCAGACCTGAATCCAATCGAGAATCTGTGGAACGAACTGAAAACTGCTGTTCACAAATGCTCTCCATCCAACCTCACTGAGCTGTTTTGCAAGGAGGAATGGGAAAAAAATTCAGTCTCTCGATGTGCAAAACTGATAGAGACATACCCCAAGCGACTTACAGCTGTAATCGCAGCAAAAGGTGGCGCTACAAAGTATTAACTTAAGGGGGCTGAATAATTTTGCACGCCCAATTTTTCAGTTTTTGATTTGTTAAAAAAGTTTGAAATATCCAATAAATGCCGTTCCACTTCATGATTGTGTCCCACTTGTTGTTGATTCTTCACAAAAAAATAGTTTTATATCTTTATATTTGAAGCCTGAAATGTGGCAAAAGGTTGCAACGTTCAAGGGGACCGAATACTTTCGCAAGGCACTGTATGTTTTATACTGAAGCAAAATTGCATACTGTACACTTACTATTTTTCCCCTTTACTCTCCTTCCATTTCCAATTTCAGTTTTGTCACATTTCAGATTTTTATTATTTTATTGTACAGAGCAAGTGTTGTGGAAATTCACCACTAAGGCCTCAAACACAATGTAAGTAAATACATCTTTATCGGTTAACTGGAGAGGTTCACAAACTCAATCCAAGCTTGATGAAAACTCTGAAAAGGGTGTTCCCTTTCAGTCATTATATACTGCTACACAAACAAGTCATATAAGCATGATTTGCATTACTCATTATTAACACTGGTTCCTGCATGTGACTGACGAGGCTTCTTCTCTCAGAGCTGGGAACTTAACTGAGATACTCCTTTTGGTTCCCAGAGCAATGTTCTGGGTGTACTGTCAATTGGTCTGAGGTCACAGTCATCTGCAAGAACCAAGATAGCCTTGAATTGTACATTTCTTCTCACTCTCTCTGCAGACAGTACAATTTTCTCACAAGTTTTAAATATCTGAAATGATAAACTGGTGCTGTAAATAATCATGTACTCACTGCACTGGAAGCAATTCATACTTTGGTGTTAATTTGGTGATCATTTGAAAATTCATGGAATTAATTCATGAAGATACCCAAGTCTTCACATGCCAAAATTCAAGAATATAGTGGGAGTAAAGGGAGATATCCATATTTAAAGTTCTTTATTTATTGTTTGATCATTGAAATAAATATATCTCCATTGCCTGCAACACACAGCTAAAGCAGATATACTTGAATGAAAACAAACCGATGACATCAGTATACACCTGTGGTACATTCAAAATAATTAGTTAATGTTGAAGTTGACCTGCACCTACACAGGGGAACAATAAACACTCATACGTACGAGGCTTCTTGTGCAACAGGGACTGGGGAGACAAAGGTCAAATCCAATGAAAGCAACACTGAACACTTGATGAGTTATTCAATATAAATATATATTCATCAAATCACAAGTAAGTTGCCTTAGGTACTTTTAGAACAATGGTGTAGGGCTTGAGATTTTGATGGCAATTTCCTCTGTCATTAGCAGATTTGTAGTCGCTGTCCCTCCCATAGTCAATGACAAACAAATATACACACAGTTCTCACCAAAACAACCTGACTTTTCAAGTATACGCTTATACGTTTATTTTACACTTTTACACTCTGTTAAAACAATCAATATGCGTATCTGCATAAAAAGTGAACCATTAGTTATGTGTAGAATCTGCTTACATATAGGCCCATAAGGATAACTATGTTATCTCTACCCAAAAGAGGCATTTGGGTGAACATGGCAAGATTTAAAGACCACCGTTGTTGAGTTGTTCCAAACTAAAAACATTCATTAAAGTGTAATGCACTGTCTATAACTGAAGATAAAATCCATGTAAAACCAAATATCTGACAAATAAGTAAACTTGTGTGACAAGACGACATAGCAACACCATTGACACTGCTGTATCCATGAAGTGATAAATCAGTGTTTTGAAGAGTTATGTTTTTCCCTAAAATTGGACTTAGCATAGGTGGGAACCTGTCTGTAAAGAGCACATGGCTGCTGGTTGAATTATATTGCTCCTGAGGCGGCTCACGTATAATATGCTTTTTTTATTATTTTTAAGTTGCCGACTAGACTATTCAGGTGGAGCAAACGTACAGAAAAGCTTTGGCTGACACTTAAACAAATAACCCCCTTTCTACTCAAAATTAAAATAAGATTATAGAACAATCAAAAAATGATTTTGTTATTTTGGAGAAAAAGGTGCAAAAATGTCTAGCTATCAAATAGCAAACCAACAAAACTAAACTCACTCCACATAATGCCATACTTTCAATTCATATGAAGCTACTAGGCCTAAATCAAAAAGATCAGAGGTCTTAAACCATAGATAGCCTGTGGTCCCAGATCTGTCTGGCCTGTATAGCCAGTGCCATATACAGTCCAAACAGCTTTGCAACCAGGCTACCTAGATCTGTGAACGTGTGGAATAGTTTAACGCATTCTGCCTCATAAATAGTCCAACTTAAGCCTAATGCAGTTTACCAATTTCCTTAAAGCTGTTGCAGTGAGAATCACTTCAGATTAAATAGCATTTATACTGAATCCATCTACCTCTGATATTATATTACTTTCAGGGATAAAAACACGTTACATAAATGTACACGTTATCTTATGGATACGTTCAGGTTTTACACAATGTTGTACATAAAGAGAAATGTTTTGTGCACTTAAATGTAGAAAATACATTACACATAGTGCTGACACACTGAGGGAGAGTTGCACAGTGAGCAGTATGACATAAAGCGAAGCCAAATGAAACATCAACCCAAAAAACATCCGGGAAAAAGTCAAAGGTCAATATATATTTTTTTAAACACATTGTCGTTTTTTCAAATACTAGAAATACAATACTTTTATACAAAATCAACAATACAGTATTATCAACAGTATATGTGACCTACCACTGACGTGACAAAGGGACCACACACGGATAGTTAATGGGGACATAGAATGACTGGAAAGGACCAAGCTGCTCAGATCACGTATATATAATTTCAATGGGAACGTCCGTTCTAGTTCTTTTATTTCTATGGATATATATATATATAAGAGTATTAGTTGGCTCATAGTAGGCCATCAATGTTCTTCTCTGATATCTCCTTCTCTTTGTCCTCAGTGGCACCCCCTGGTGGACTGTACTTGTTGTTGTAGTCCTGGAGCATGGTCACAACGTCGTGGTGTCCAAAGTGCACTGCCTCTTCCATCGGTGTGTTACCCCACCTTGATGGAACGGACAAGAGACATTGTAAACACTGCTCTTAAATGGACACGTTTTACATTAGCTACGTTTCCATCCAATTGGCGACAGATTTTCACTTGAATATTCTCAAATCTGCATAAATCAAATGTGTGCACTTTCCCACCAGAAATGTGTTTCCATGCTTGTTGCAGATAAAAGGCTGTGCATGATGACGTAGTGGACATAAAAATAACTTTTGCTGTTACATGTACCGAATAAAAAAACAAACAAGATCAGTTTATTTGTCACATGCGCTGAATACTACAGGTGTAGACTTTACAGTGAAGTGCTTACTTACAAGCCCTTAACAAACAATGCAGTTTAAAGAAAAATACTAAAAAATAAATAAAAGTAACAAATAATTAAAGAGAAGCAGTAAAATAACAATAGTGAGTCTATATACAGGGGGTCCCGGTACAGAGTCAATGTGCGGGGGGTACCGGTGTCGAGGTAATGTATACATGTACAGTCGAAGTCGGAAGTTTACATACACCTTAGCCAAATACATTTAAACTCAATTTTTCACAATTACTGACATTTAATCCTAGTAAAAATTCCCTGTTTTATGTCAGAATAACAGTAGAGAGAATTATTTTTTTCAGCTTTTATTTCTTTCATCACATTCCCAGTGGGTCAGAAGTTGACACACTCAATTCGTTTTTGGTAGCATTGCCTTTAAACTGTTTAACTTGGGTCAAGCGTTTCGGGTAGCCTTCCACAAGCTTCCCACAATAAGTTGTAACTGAGTCTTTGCACTTTTCGCACCAAAGTTCATTCATCTCTGGGAGACAGAACGCGTCTCCTTCCTGAGCGGTATGACGGCTGTGTGGTCCCATGGTGTTTATACTTGCGTACTATTGTTTGTACAGATGAACGTGGTACCTTCAGGCGTTTGGAAATTGCTCCCAAGGATGAACCAGACTTGTGGAGGTCTACAATGTTTATACATCCACAGGTACACCTCCAATTGACTCAAATGATGTCAATTAGCCTATCAAAAGCTTCTAAAGCCATGACATCATTGTCTGGAATTTTCCAAGCTGTTTAAAGGCACAGTCAACTTAGTGTATGTAAACTTCTGACCCACTGGAATTGTGATACAGTGAATTATAAGTCACATAATCTGTCTGTAAACAATTATTGGTAAAATTACTTGTCATGCACAAAGTATATGTCCTAACCGACTTGCCAAAACTAGTTTCAAGTAATTTGTGGAGTGGTTGAAAAACGAGTTTTAATGACTCCAACCTAAGAGTATGTAAACTTCTGACTTCAACTGTAGGTCATGCTCATCACCATGCACTTTTACCACCCTGTGAAGTTCATCAGAACTTATTTCACCTGTAGCCTAATAAACTGCATGCTTTCCCAAGTTGTGGTGGGAGGACCACACAACATATCATTGTGTGACTCCAAGTTTACTTTGATATGATGGTTATTATATCAATATTTACGCATAATAGGCGTTTCCATCACCATTACTTACATAATACATTTTACAGACAAATATCCAATCACGCCCAGCGAATTAGGTTTGTAGACATTTGGAAAGTTTACTGACAAATTTGCTGTTTTCATTCGGCCTGTCGTGACATTTCTCATCCAACATGTACTTTACTCTCAAAGTGGGATGGAAAACTGGTTACAGACACTGATGGAACATATGTCTCCTTGTCCATTGGATCTTGGCTACATTGACAGACACTGGGTGGTCTCGGAGGCCATTGAATCTAAACTCACCTGTCTTTGGGAACAGGGTTGACCCTGCATGCCTCCAACAGGAACTTGACCACCTCCACATGTCCCTCTGCTGCAGCCACATGGAGGGCTGTCCTGGAGTCATAGTCCCTCTGCTCCATGTCCATGGAAGACAGAGCAAACCTGGACACATTCCCCAGAAGGACAGTGATGAGTACTGTACGGCAGCCAAAATAGCGCACACGTCTAGTCCCCAGGAAACCTTACAAGGTCTCTGTCTGACACAGCGACAGACTTGGAATTTACTCTCCAAAGATGTTAAAACATGACATATTTCCTTTTCATGGCTTATTTTCAAGGCCTTGTTGGCCAACATGGAGATAATGCAGTGCTTGTGTACCTCCTCAGTGCAGACACATCGCCAGTGTACGCAGCAAACAGAAGATTGATGACCGACTTCACCTGAAAGACAACAGAGAGGCAGTGTGCATGTCAACCCCTTTCCTTTAGCACTATCAGTATCTTCCAGTGGATGGCACTGTTGCTTTAAAAAACGCAGCCTTTTCATGGGACTACATGTACATGAAGGCACCTTGGTGAACGTAGGGAAGTAGAAAAAGAGAGCAGAAGGAGAGAGAGGCTCCCAGTTAAACTCGACTCACCCTTTGGTCTCCGCCCTCCCTGCGAGGATCCAGCTTCTTGACAAAGTGCTTCAGGTTGTCGTAGTTGTGGAAGTTGCAAAGGGACACCAGATCCTGGAACCAGAGCAAATCCCTGTCAGGCTTTCTGCTGGTTTTCTAATCATCAAATCAATCAGATCAGTGACAGAGAGACAACAGAGTGAAAACCTATCAGTTTCTCGTACCGTGCAGAACTGGATTCCTCGTACACTGTTACCCAGCTTGTCCAGTGGAGGGGACCAGCACATGATACCCATGACGTTGGGCACCACCAGCAGGATGCCCCCTGCCACGCCCGACTTAGCTGGAAGTCCAACCTGCCAGACAGCATAGAGGAAGAGGTTAACAGGGAGCGCAGACCACGGTGTCAAAACAGATCAGCGTAAATGAACAGCAGTGGGTGGACAAACATCACGGAGTGGAAGATCTACTGCAGTGTAACGTGTAATGTTTAAATGGAGGTAGATTGGAGACACGGTGGGAACAACGGCAAAGAGCAGCAGGCCAAACAGACCGTAGGAAACAATGCTAAACTGGGGTACATGATCCCTGTCAAATCAACAAATACAAGTCTTGTGGGAAGGAACTTGGGAGACTCACGTGGAAAGCGAACTGTCCCGAGAAGTCGTACATGCCGCAGGAGTGCATGAGGCTCAGGGTGTTCCGTACTGCCTCTGGGCCCAGCACGCGCTCGCCTGTGATTGGACAGAAGCCGCCATTGGCCAGGGTGGCCGCCATGACGCTAGCGCTTTCACAGGTCACCTCGATGGAGCACAGCTAGAGAAGAATAGAACCCTTAATATACCATAGGGAATAACAGCTAACGGAGAGAGAAAAAGACAAACAGGATGTTTCTCCACTAAGCCCATTGAAATGATACAGCTTCAAACTTGAACCATGTTCAGAAAAAAAAAATGCTCACTCGATGCCCACACCAATTCACCAGGTATACATACTGTCGTCACAGCCCGTGTGTCTATGTATTTGGATGACAACTACTAAAGTGAGTGAAATCACTGCTGCAGTTAGTTACAGAATGGGTGGCAAGGAATGTTAGTCCTAAATATTTCAAAAACTAAAAGCATTGTATTTGGGACAAATCATTCACTAAACCTCAACTAAATCTTGTAATGAATAATGTGGAAATTGTGCAGGTTGAGGTGACTAAACTGCTTGGAGTAACCCTGGATTGTAAATCTGTCATGGTCCAAACATGTTGATACAACAGCAGCTAAATTGGGAGAAGACTGTCCATAATAGTGTTACTCTGCCTTCTTAACAACACTACCAACAAGGCAGGTCCTAGTTTTGTTGCACTTAGACTACTGTTCAGTCGTGTGGTCAGGTGCCACGTGGGATTTAAGAAAATTACAATTGGCTCAGAACAGGGCAGCACGGCTGGCCTTTTTAAATGTGCACAGAGAGCTAACAACAATAATACGCCTGTAAGTCTCTCATGGCTCAAAGTGGTGGAGAGATTGACTTCATCATTACTGGTTTTTGTAAGAAGTGCTGACAAGATGAAGGCACCGAGCTGTCTGTTTAAACGACTAGCACACAGCTCGGACACCCATCCATACCCCACAAGACACGCCACCAGAGGTCTCTTCACAGTCCAAGTCTAGAACACACTATGGGAGGCGCACAGTACTACATGGAACCCTTTTCCACATCAGGTAACTGATGAAAGCAGTAGAATCAGAAAGAACATTTAAAAAACACCTTATGGAACAGCAGGGACTGTGAAGAGAATGATATGGGCAGCGACCATGTAACGCTTTTATAACATATAGAAGAAGTGCACTGGTTAAAAGGGGAAAAGTATTGTCACCTTTTTTTAAATTGAGAGACGAGCTTAAAGTTTTCTTTACTGATCATAATTGTCACTTGTCTGACCACTTGCATGATGATGAGTTTCTCACACGACTGGCCTACCTGGGTGATGGTTTTTCTTGCCTGAATGATCTGAATCTAGGATTACAGGGACTCCGCAACTATATTCAATGTGCGGGACAAAATTGAGGCTATGATTCAGAAGTTGGAGCTCTTCTCTGTCTATTCTCTGTGTGTGCAAATGAACTCAAGCTTACGGACAATGTCAAATGTGATATAGCGAAGCACTGGAGTGAGTTGGGTGCGCAATTACGCAGGTACTTTCCCAAAACGGATGACCCTGCCACCAGTCCACGTACCGATATCTGAACAAGAGAGCCTCATCGAAATTGCAAGAAGCGGTTCTGTGAAAATGGAATTTAATCAGGAGCCACTGCCATATTTCTGGATTGGGCTGTGCTCAGAGTATCCTGCCTTGGCAAATCGCGCTGTTAAGACACTGATGCTCTTTGCAACCACGTACCTATGTGAGAGTGGATTCTCAACCCTCACTAGCATGAAAACTAAATACAGGCACATACATTGTGTGGAAAAGGGTTGAAGACTGATACTCTATCCAATAGAACCCAACATTGCAGAGTTATGTGCATCCTTACAAGCACACCTTTCTCATTAACATGTGGTTAGTTATTCTCAATTTTCAATGAACAAATAAGGTTTTATATGTAAGATGGTTAAATAAAGAGCAAAATTATTGATCATTATTATATTATTACTTGTGCCCAGGTCCTATAAGAGCTCTTTGTCACAACCCGGCTCGTGGGAAGTGACAAACTCACACTCATTCTTATGTTTAATAAATGTATCGTATAGTGTGTGTGTGTGTGTGTGTGCAGGCTTACAAAGATGGCAAAAAAACAACATTTGAGAGTGCGCTGACCATGGTGCTAGAGGGGGTACGCAGCTGGAGGTTGAATGTTTGAAGGGGTACGGGACTATAAAAAGTTTGGGAACCACTGCCTTAATGTGTTTGGACCCCAGGAGGAGTAGCTGCTGCCAAATACAAATACTCACCTGGAAGTAGAGGTCTAAAATGGAGGTCATGTCTGTCCCCTCTGGAAAGCACTAGAAAGAAACAGTGGTTTGATTTGACAGTCAGACAATGCCTTGTAAATGCCTAATTAAAAATGTCTACATGATTGATGTAAAATGTGTGTGCTTGTTTCAGCCGTCACCAACCTTCTTCTCCTTAAGGTAGTAGCCGATAGCAAAGTTACGATCTCCAGACTCCCTCTCTGACTGGAATCTGGGTGCAGAGAGCAGGAACATTCAGGAGTCTTGTTTCAACTAAGTAAAATTCCAATTTGGTTCCAATTCTACTACCAAAACCAGTAAAGCTTTTAGTGTTGTTTGACATCGCCGCAGGAAGTGGGTTAGGGTTGCAAAAAATAACGGCTATATCGGTCTGCTAATACAGGACTAGTGAAGGCCCAGTGCAATTTTGTGAACTGTATAAAAAAAAAAAATCCTGTTTTTTAAAAAAAATTTTAGGGGTTGCTGCAGCACACTCAGCACCCCTGCTTCCCGCGGCCATGGTTTTTGATGTTGTTGAGATCCAGATTGATCTCTATGGTTGTTGTTTTTGTGGTGTTATTCTAAAGCAGAATAAAGTACTAACTTGAAAGTGATTATCATACTAGAAATGCTAGTGTTTGAAAACAACACGGACGAATACTAAAGGCACCTGGCCAATGGTGGTGAGCCAAGGTGCTGAACCAAACCACAACCCCAGTTCTTCCCCTTGAGAACTCACGTGGCATTGCTGAAACCCACATACTCGTTTCCTGCCAGCTTGTTCATGAAGTTCATGACCTGCAATACAAAGTCCAAAAGGTCAAAGTACACCCATCATTACAAAGATGTAGGGCTAAACATAAAAGAACTGGGTAGCGTTACTTACATAATCAAATTTCTCAGCATTGCTTGCCCCTTGCTAAAAGAGAAACAGAAGATCACATCAGTATGAATGACTACATACTGTATATCAAATTAGATGTACAGGAAATTGTATATTGCCTAGCTAGTGGGAATACTTTATGACAAATTCAAATGATTCCTAGATCAAATTACCAATATCATTACAAAATCTAGCAATAATCATTCTAAAAATAAAAAAAAGTATGTACCCTAAAGAAATAAGTTTAGTCCTAATATTACAAATATTTAGGATTACTGGGCAACTAGCTAGTTGGAGATGAAATGAATCACTAATTAAAGAGTTAAGGGTTTTCAAATGAGAAAATAATCTACCAAAAGACAATCAGCAAAACAATGTGTAGGCCATTCTACCAGACTGTTATGGGGATAAAACGCACCACAGGTAAATGCAATTCCTTATATCTGCAATACTACATAGACAGGTGTATGTGAACTTAATATGTAGTAGTGTTAAGTAGCATTTGTACTGTAGGGGTCTGAGTGTCTGTTGGAAGTTAGTGATGTGATGCTAGTGTGTGGCTAATCCTGTGTGTTGTAGAAAGGTTATGGATCTATATGTGCAGATTAATTAGTGATGTCCTCACTTAATATTGTAGAACACACTGACTTCTGGGATGTGTAGTGTGAGCTGAGGAGGTACTACAGAAACTAAACGTTACATTTAACTCTAATAATACAAATAGGGCAAATAAACCAGTTAAATACATTCAAAAAATAAAACATAAATAATCAATCCTCTAAAAACAATGGTATGTTTGTACAATCAGGATTTTGAAAAACATTCTTTTTGCCTTTCTGTTTATTTTATTTGTAAACCGTTTGTAAAATGCAGGTGACAAATAGCAACTACTAAAACTGTAGCATATTATAACAAATCCAGATGTTGTTCAATAGGGAGAATAATTTAAGTAAAACAATTACCAACGTCATTGACCTGTGGCAGTGGTCATAATTTCCCACAGATCTTAATGCTGTAAAATATGCAACAACAAATAAACCACAAACGAGGCTTCAAAAATACATTACAATTTTCCCATAGTTTAGTCCCAGATTTACCATACAGGAACCACATTTTGAGAGACAGATCTGGTCTATATTACTAGAATATAGACCAGACCATATTAGAATATAGGGGCATCCAATCAGTGGATTGATTATTGAGCCCACCGTTAGCAACCTTTACAGTGATTGGTTTAAGGTTATAATGAAGATTTAAGCAGAAAGATACCACATCATTACCCTGTCAAGTCAAATGACTGCCATCCAAATAACCAAATTACTAATAGGCTACAGATGTAGGATCTTAATTTATCACTCATTGCAGGAAAAATGCAAACTTGTAGTGTATTAAAAGTTTATAATTTCCACTTTAAAATGTCAAGACTTGATTTGCCCTAACAAAAAATATATCAACCCCTACAAAAAATGTCAATTATAATTCACATAATAATTCACATTTCCTATTGCTGCAGGATTATTTCCCTGCTGTAGCAAACTGGCTCAAATTACGTTCCTACATCTGTATATCACTAGGTGTAATATTTAGTGTACTGTACTATGTACCATAGTGTACAGTATGATACAAGTAACAAAAACATACATTTGTTAACATTAATTACTATAGAGTCGTTATTCCTTATAGGTGTTACTCCTATAAACTCTTAAGACAGGATAATCATACAGCACCTTTCCATCAGAGTTCAACCCCAAATCAAACCAGACAGGAAAACGCAAGGCTTCATTCGGTAACTTGGCTTGGTTGTGGTTGAGATTGATGAGTAGCCAGGCCTCATCTATCTGGGTCCGTATGCCATGTTACGTTGAAATATGGATATAAGTGCTAGTCTTGTTTTGAAGGTGATAATGTACTGCCTACACTGTCTTCATCTAAGACAGACCGTTATAGATATGGGCTTTGGCTACATACAGTAAGCGAAAAGGTATCTGCAGTAGGTTGCAGCCACTAATTATTGGAGATGAAACCTAATTTCTGCAGAGAATGAAGTATTATGTCTCTGAAGACATTGAAGGTGAAAGAGAAGTCATTTGGAGAGAGTTTGTGTCATTAGTTTATGGTATGTGATTGTTGAGAGTTTAGTATGAAACAAGCGCAGGTCCTCGCGTTGATATGATCAATGGGCTGGTGGTGGGTTATGTAGTAACAACACTACAGAAGACTTATGCACACAACATACATGTACGTGTCCCCTCTTGGTTCTAGTCTTCAGCGAGGCACCTACAACGCATGGGAGGCGAATGTGTTTTACCCTACAATATCTCATAATAAACACACAGAGAATTCATCACAGTTTCAGCAGCAGAGGGTGCACTGCTCCCATACAGTAAGCTATTTATTTTTTTGTTTCGTGGTATCCAATTGGTAGTTACAGTATTGTCTCATCACTGCAACTCCCTTATGGACTCGGGAGAGGCGAAGGTCGAGAGCCGTGATTCCTCCGAAACACAACCCAACCAAGCCGCACTGCTTCTTGACACAATGCCCACTTAACCCGGAAGCCAGCCGCACAAATGTGTTGGAGGAAACACCGTGCACCTGGTGACCATGTCAGCATGCACTGCGCCCGGCCCGCCACAGGAATCGCTAGTGCGTGATGGGACAAGGACATCCCTGCCGGCTAAATCCTTCCCTAACGCAGACGATGCCGGGCCAATTGTGCGCCGCCCCGTGGGTCTCCCGGTCGCGGCCGGCTGCGACAGAGCCTGGACTCGAACCCAGAGTCTCTAGTGGCACAGCTAGCACTGCGATGCAGTGCCTTAGACCACTGCACCACTCGGGAGGCCCAGTAAGCTATTTCTAACAGCACTTCCTGACTAATAGCCAATAGCAAAGATATTCTACTCCTCTCAGCCAATAGCCAGCCAGGTTGGCTTTGCCTCTACCTGGTCAAAGACATAAGATTTAAACAGCTGACGGATGCACAGAAACACACCCACATATTGATCTTTCATTCGTATACCAAAGCAGTTTTTACCCATGATTAAATGTATTTCTTTATCTATATGGCTGGGCTGGTTAGACCAATCTGAGGCCCGTTGCCTGACACGCTAGCGCTGTCTCACACAAACTCAGCCTTGTGTGTACTGCATGGGCTATGTGCATAACTGAGAGGCAGGCGGATCACTGATGCTTTCACCAAACAAATCCCCTTTCAGCGGGATAATCTATAGTCTTAATCTCTCCATATACAATACAGTGCAAGCTGGTAATCTGGCTAAAGCAATGAAGTCCTCCCTGTCATTTCATTTATTTCAAATGTAATTCAATACAACTTTGTCACTCAGAAAGTAACGAGGTACGTATAGAATTGACCTAGTGTTTTATGTAGCCTACTATTGGTACAACTACTCACTGTACTGAACAACTGAACAAAAGGCATGGTTCGACGTTTCTTTTTTAAACAAATGCCCCCCCCCAAAAAAAATCATACATTATTATTATCTGAAATTCAAATGTTATTTACCTTTAGGAGGGACGTGCACACAATAGCACCGGCGTTAACCATAGGGTTATGTGGTTTATCTGTGGAAATCAGTGTGTTACATTATAACATGTCTGCAAATGCAGAGGACAGAGTACACGTTCACACACAGCAAGGTCACAGTTTCTGCACAATCACCACACAACACATTCAATGTTAGAAGCAAATATGCCCAAAGATCATGTAACTTTGAACTTGAAGTGAGGAAATGAGCAGAACAACAAATCAGATGGATAATGAATGAATGCTGATGGGACCACGGCTGCCTTTTTTGTATTCTAGAGACCATACTAGTGATATTGAGGAACACAGCCATGAACACACAGCTCAGTACTGGCTGTACTGTAGGTCTGTTGTGTTACGCCACTTCCCCTTCCCTTCCCCTAAACCCCTTTAATCTTCTTATGCAATCACACACAAAAGGGAGAGGAAAAAACATTCCTACCACTGCTAGCAGGTTGCCTAAACTGATTAGATAACATGGCCAACAACCAAAACCGACCTGGGATTTACTGAAACCCTGTACTAAACCCGAGTCACAATCTACAGAGCTCAGACGGCATCCTTTACCAAACCAACACAGCATTCAGAGCAATGAGTTACATTGCCTTGATTTCATTGGAAACTCGGCTCGATTTGAGAGCGCTTGACAAACTGCTGCTCTCCATACAGCTCCTGTACGGCGCTTCATACTTGAAGCTGACATCAACAGAAGGCGACGCATTGACACTGTTCACTGCCAGCACAGTTGTTATTGCATTTGTTTCGTTGATGAGGCGGAGGGGAGGATCCTCCAGCGTCGTGGTAAAAATAATAATCACATTGCATACGATGTCCGAGGGAATAAAACAGTGTCCGTTGTTGTAATATAGCAAACGGACGTGGCCGTTTCACCGAGTACGGATTCCAGCTTTAAAACCTAGGATCTTATCAAAGACATGATACATGAGGTTGGTGTTCTTCTCCAGGTCTACGTAGACTATTGCAGATTTGAGTAGAGCGTATGGACATTGAGAGCCGATGTACTGATTCTATCCGGCTGCACCAACACCTCTCATTAAGATTACATAACACTACCATGGCAACAGACTGCACCACAGGCCGGATCACCTTGCATTGAATCACATGACCAACCCACCCAGAGGGACTACTTACTCTCTATTCATCAACCCGGACAACTGCCTTGTCCAATGTCTTTTCACAGGGTATGCTATAGGTTTGAAGTAAAATAGGACCACCTCAGCAACACTGCATTGTGACGAAAACCTCTGTTGTCAGTTCTGCGTGTGAAATGAACAGCCACACAGCGAGCCGTGGAGCTCCAGACAGACTGGTGCTGCCTGCGACCATAGAATTACAGAATCTCATTCTGAAGCTCTGTCGGTTGTATGACACCCGGCCACTCTAGTATTTTATATCTCTACACGTGCGACCCTCACCTTCCTCGTTGAGGAATAGTTTGTTGAAGCGCAGGCCGCTGGGCTCTTTGCCAATGAAACGGTGCACATACTCTGTCCCGTGGTCGTGCACGGCGATGGCGTACTTCAGCGGCTTTACACACGACTGCAGGCAGAACGGGACTTTGGTGTCACCCGCTGTGTGTCTAAAGAAGGGAGAGAGAGAGAGGAGGGGATGGGGAGAGAGAGAGAGGAAGGGATGGAGAGAGAGGAGGGGATGGGGAGAGAGAGAGAGGAAGGGATGGAGAGAGAGGAGGGGATGGGGAGAGAGAGAGAGGAAGGGATGGAGAGAGAGAGAGAGGAGGGGATGGGGAGAGAGAGAGAGGAGGGGGGATGGGGAGAGAGAGAGAGGAAGGGATGGAGAGAGGAGGAGGGGATGGGGAGAGAGAGAGAGGAAGGGATGGAGAGAGGGGAGGGGATGGGGAGAGAGAGAGAGGAGGGATGGAGAGATGGGGAGAGAGAGAGAGAGGAAGGGATGGAGAGAGAGAGAGAGAGAGGAGGGGATGGGGAGAGAGAGAGAGGAAGGGATGGAGAGAGGGGAGGGGATGGGGAGAGAGAGAGAAAGGGATGGAGAGAGAGGAGGGGATGGGGAGAGAGAGAGGAAGGGATGGAGAGAGGGGATGAGTGGGGGGAGAGAACCAGGAGCTAAAGGCAATAAGCAAAGGCAAATTTGAACAATATGAACGAATGTCCTCATTATGTGGGGTAACTAATTAGCTACTTTACCGTGTGTGACTTTGTCATTGGTATGGACAGTGTCACAATGCTGCTGTGAGCAGTTTGACAGGAACACTATACGTCAGTACAGTTGACTGTAGAAATAGAAATGTGGGCCGCTACGTGTTTACTGCATGTTAAACATGACTATAGCTGCTGTACCTTTGTCCATCCACAGTGCATATGGACACGGCCCAGAGGTCCGGGCTGAACCTGGCCAGCTGGGGAATGTAGTCAGCCACCTACGCAACAAAACAAAAACAGAAGGCAACATATCAACACTTCCCATTCCCCATGGGCATTTAATCAGGAAATGATCATCACCACCATGTCGTCTCACTGACCCTGGGGCCTCTCCCTCACCCACCTGTCCCCCTCCCAGGTTTTTGGCATTCTCATAGAGCGCGTCGATTTCGGAGGCGAAGGACACAAAGTCGGGGATAACAAACTTCTTCCTGAAGGCCTGGGTGAGCAGCACGATGTTGCTCTGGACACACCTGGGAGAGAAAAGGTGACAGTGGTCTTTATCTTAGGTACCAGAGTCACCTTATGACTAGTGTAACACATGGGAGTCCTGTGTGCTTCAGTTGGTAGAGCATGGCACTTGCAATGCCAGGGTCAAGGGTTCAATACCCGCTGGGGCCACCCATAAGAAACTCTATGCATGCAAGTCGCTTTGGATCAAAGCGTCTGCTAAATGGAATATATTACTACATTGTTATTGTACACATGATACAGGGAATAGATAACTGTGAGGAATTAGCTCATAGATTTGTATAAGATGTTATATGACATTAGATATCTATTTACCCTGTCCTCTCCCTGCTACTGTATGAAATCAGATATCTATTTACCCTGTCCTCTCCCTGCTACTGTATGACATTAGATATCTATTTACCCTGTCCTCTCCCTGCTACTGTATATGACATTAGATATTTATTTACCCTGTCCTCTCCCTGCTACTGTATATGACATTAGATATCTATTTACCCTGTCCTCTCCCTGCTACTGTATGAAATCAGATATCTATTTACCCTGTCCTCTCCCTGCTACTGTATGAAATCAGATATCTATTTACCCTGTCCTCTCCCTGCTACTGTATATGACATTAGATATCTATTTACCCTGTCCTCTCCCTGCTACTGTATGACATTAGATATCTATTTACCCTGTCCTCTCCCTGCTACTGTATGACATTAGATATATTTACCCTGTCCTCTCCCTGCTACTGTATGACATCAGATATCTATTTACCCTGTCCTCTCCCTGCTACTGTATGACATTAGATATCTATTTACCCTGTCCTCTCCCTGCTACTGTATGAAATCAGATATCTATTTACCCTGTTCTCTCCCTGCTCCTGTATGAAATCAGATATCTATTTACCCTGTCCTCTCCCTGCTACTGTATGAAATCAGATATCTATATACCCTGTCCTCTCCCTGCTACTGTATGAAATCATATCTATTTACCCTGTCCTCTCCCTGCTACTGTATGAAATCATATCTATTTACCCTGTCCTCTCCCTGCTACTGTATGAAATCATATCTATTTACCCTGTCCTCTCCCTGCTACTGTATGAAATCATATCTATTTACCCTGTCCTCTCCCTGCTACTGTATGAAATCAGATATCTATTTACCCTGTCCTCTCCCTGCTACTGTATGAAATCAGATATCTATTTACCCTGTCCTCTCCCTGCTACTGTATGACATTAGATATCTATTTACCCTGTCCTCTCCCTGCTACTGTATATGACATTAGATATTTATTTACCCTGTCCTCTCCCTGCTACTGTATATGACATTAGATATCTATTTACCCTGTCCTCTCCCTGCTACTGTATGAAATCAGATATCTATTTACCCTGTCCTCTCCCTGCTACTGTATGAAATCAGATATCTATTTACCCTGTCCTCTCCCTGCTACTGTATATGACATTAGATATCTATTTACCCTGTCCTCTCCCTGCTACTGTATGACATTAGATATCTATTTACCCTGTCCTCTCCCTGCTACTGTATGACATTAGATATATTTACCCTGTCCTCTCCCTGCTACTGTATGACATCAGATATCTATTTACCCTGTCCTCTCCCTGCTACTGTATGACATTAGATATCTATTTACCCTGTCCTCTCCCTGCTACTGTATGAAATCAGATATCTATTTACCCTGTTCTCTCCCTGCTCCTGTATGAAATCAGATATATATTTACCCTGTCCTCTCCCTGCTACTGTATGAAATCAGATATCTATATACCCTGTCCTCTCCCTGCTACTGTATGAAATCATATCTATTTACCCTGTCCTCTCCCTGCTACTGTATGAAATCATATCTATTTACCCTGTCCTCTCCCTGCTACTGTATGAAATCATATCTATTTACCCTGTCCTCTCCCTGCTACTGTATGAAATCATATCTATTTACCCTGTCCTCTCCCTGCTACTGTATGAAATCAGATATCTATTTACCCTGTCCTCTCCCTGCTACTGTATGAAATCAGATATCTATTTACCCTGTCCTCTCCCTGCTACTGTATGAAATCAGATATCTATTTACCCTGTCCTCTCCCTGCTACTGTATGAAATCAGATATCTATTTACCCTGTCCTCTCCCTGCTACTGTATGAAATCAGATATCTATTTACCCTGTCCTCTCCCTGCTACTGTATGAAATCAGATATCTATTTACCCTGTCCTCTCCCTGCTACTGTATGAAATCAGATATCTATTTACCCTGTCCTTACCTATTTACCCTGTCCTCTCCCTGCTACTGTATGAAATCAGATATCTATTTACCCTGTCCTCTCCCTGCTACTGTATGAAATCAGATATCTATTTACCCTGTCCTCTCCCTGCTACTGTATGAAATCAGATATCTATTTACCCTGGCCTCTCCCTGCTACTGTATGAAATCAGATATATATTTACCCTGTCCTCTCCCTGCTACTGTATGAAATCAGATATCTATTTACCCTGTCCTCTCCCTGCTACTGTATGAAATCAGATATCTATTTACCCTGTCCTCTCCCTGCTACTGTATGAAATCATATCTATTTACCCTGTCCTCTCCCTGCTACTGTATGAAATCAGATATCTATTTACCCTGTCCTCTCCCTGCTACTGTATGCGCCCACTGGTGTGTTTACTGTATAGGCTTCTCTTGCCTATAAATTGTTGCCTCCCAGATGGCTTCCAGTCAAAGCTAGTGCAGCTCCTCCTAGCATGTTTGTGTAGCTCCTAGTGTGTTGTCTTATGATCTGTATCCTGCAGGGTGGCTTGCCTACAGAGTGCTTTCTCAAGCGGTCACTGGGCTATGTGTGCTATGTCACATGGTATGTCCTAGGGTTGGAACACAGGAACACTCTTTTTAAAGCAAATATCAGCTGATCTGGAAAGGACAGTTCTTGTGATCGTAGAGATGAGTCTCTTGACAGAAATCGCCATTGACTATTTTTGGTAAAAAAGGACGTGTTCAAATGAATGGGATTGATATGACCTTGACAATCTGAAAGGACTATAACATGCTTCCTTATAAAAGCCTGAAATATTATGAATAATTCATGGCTTGAAATTCATTGTGCAAATACTTCTAAGGAATCTGAATAATTTATGGCCTACATGAACTGTTTTCAAATACAGGAGGCACAAAAATGACTAAATGATGACCGGTGCTTGATATATCAAATGACCACTAAAGACTTCTATTCTAGGTCTAATGTCTAGAGTGGTGTGGAACTAGAAGCAACTTGTTATAGAACCCAGGTCTAGTGTCTTACTTCGTGAAGTAGTCTTGATAAACAGTACTTCTAGCGTCTGTTCTACATCCCAGTTCTAGACTGGTCTTAATTTATGGTCTTGATAAACTTAATTCAAATACAGGAGGTCACAAAAATTCTAAATGATGACTTACTTAAACATCAAATGACTAAAGACTTATTCTAGCGTCTGTTCTACATCCCAGTTCTAGACGGGTCTTACTTCTTGAAGTAGTCTTGATAAACAGTACTTCTAGCGTCTGTTCTACATCCCAGTTCTAGACTGGTCTTACTTATTGAACAAGTCTTGATAAACAGTACTTCTAGCGTCTGTTCTACATCCCAGTTCTAGACGGGTCTTACTTCTTGAAGTAGTCTTGATAAACATTACTTCTAGCGTCTGTTCTACATCCCAGTTCTAGACGGGTCTTACTTCTTGAAGTAGTCTTGATAAACATTACTTCTAGCGTCTGTTCTACATCCCAGTTCTAGACGGGTCTTACTTCTTGAAGTAGTCTTGATAAACATTACTTCTAGCGTCTGTTCTACATCCCAGTTCTAGACTGGTCTTACTTATTGAACAAGTCTTGATAAACATTACTTCTAGCGTCTGTTCTACATCCCAGTTCTACATCCCAGTTCTTCTAGACCCAGGTCTAGGGTCTTACTTCTTGAAGTAGTCTTGATAAACATTACTTCTAGCGTCTGTTCTACATCCCAGTTCTAGACTGGTCTTACTTATTGAACAAGTCTTGATAAACATTACTTCTAGCGTCTGTTCTACATCCCAGTTCTAGACTGGTCTTACTTATTGAACAAGTCTTGATAAACATTACTTCTAGCGTCTGTTCTACATCCCAGTTCTAGACGGGTCTTACTTCTTGAAGTAGTCTTGATAAACATTACTTCTAGCGTCTGTTCTACATCCCAGTTCTAGACGGGTCTTACTTCTTGAAGTAGTCTTGATAAACAATACTTCTAGCGTCTGTTCTAAATCCCAGTTCTAGACTGGTCTTACTTCTTGAAGTAGTCTTGATAAACATTACTTCTAGCGTCTGTTCTACATCCCAGTTCTAGACTGGTCTTACTTATTGAACAAGTCTTGATAAACATTACTTCTAGCGTCTGTTCTACATCCCAGTTCTAGACGGGTCTTACTTCTTGAAGTAGTCTTGATAAACATTACTTCTAGCGTCTGTTCTACATCCCAGTTCTAGACTGGTCTTACTTATTGAACAAGTCTTGATAAACAATACTTCTAGCGTCTGTTCTACATCCCAGTTCTAGACTGGACTTACTTCTTGAAGAGGTGTCGGTCCAGGTTTCCGTCTGACGTGGTCTTCATGATGACTTTCAGGTTCTCCATACATTCCTTCAGCCGGGGGTCTCCGGTCCGAAGCCCTGTGGCTTTCAGCGCCTGCAGAAAGCATGGCTCTTGTCAGGGGGCTGACGGGTATCATGTTTATTACATGTTTACAACACGTTTATTCTGTTTGTCATGCTTATAACAAGGTTATAACTTGGCAATTGACTGGAATAGTACGCTATATTTCTAAAGGGATCCAATGTAAATGTCAAGACTAATAAGGCCTATTGAATAAACTGCTCTTCCATGCCAGATAGAGGGAGATCAACATTTCACCATAGAAATAGAATGAATTCTAATCTGACAAGAATCTAATTCTATAAATGTCACCCCAAGCAAGGGGCCACACATGAGGGAGCTGGTACACATTGCTTCCTGGTACAGCCAGCGTAGTAACAAGCCTTATATTCAGATATACAGTATAAGACTGTGGCAGTAATCATGACACAGCAGGCACCATTGCTATACTACCATCCAGCTGGCTCAACCATGTGGCTGCCTGGTTGGCTCTTGCCTGACACTCACTGTGGTGAATTTGTGAGCCGGGATTTTTTCAGCGCCCCCGGCAATGGTGTAGAAGAGCAAATCCTCCAGACTGGGCAGGATGCCTGCCTTCCTTCTCCTGGGACACACACACACACACACACACACACACACAGTCAGGAAAGGCCAGGGTTCTCTAAAGGCAATGGGGAACTGCAGCAGGGGGCCGGGATTAACTAGCTATAATACTGTAGAGGAGAGGTGGTGAGTATTTCACGTTACGGCCCTGGCTTTAAGGAAAGGGTTTGAACACTGCTCCCAAAACACCAGTCAGATAGTTCAAGGAGAGTTGAGAATTTTTCTAGACAATATCTTGTTGGCATGGCTCTTCAAATCAGAAATAAGGTCGACTTTGTTGGTTTTATGTCAATTTAAATACACGCATATCAGTTACAAATTATAGTGTCAAGTTTTAGCTAATGCTCGGGGGCTTGAAGTGAGTCATTAGCCTATTTACAGACTGGTATTATGCATAGCAGCTCCAAATCCGTTCCACTCACTCTGGGAGAGGAGAGTTAGTACAGTATGTTAGAGGTAGATAGATAGGTGGAATACTGTAGTTAGGCCTAAACGAGGAGTATGTATTCCATCATGATTCACCATACACCAAATAGGATCTCTGAGGGAGGAGGGTGGAAGCTCAGGCTAAGTCAGTCCCGCAATGCATCACGGGACAGACAGGCAATAGAGCTATAGTAACCCAGCTCCGTAGCCTGCCCTAGCGATGAAGACATCACAACGTTTGAAAACTGATAGAGGTAGAGGGTCAAATCCCCTCATCAGCTACCCAGGAATGACTCAGACTCCGGACACTGCACTATATCTTTCAGTTTGTTGTTGTTTAATAGGATCTCTTCCAGTTTGGAGATTGTTTAAGCCGCATTCGTTTGTTTTGAGTCCTATTCTTGAATGATTATGACCCTTTATCATTTCCATGTCAAATGTTTTGATAAGGCCTATTTGATTGTGATCATTGGCCCATTTCTGGAGTCATTTCTGGATTGCTGATGCCTGCCGGGGAGAAACGCGAGAACAAACGGTCGGTGGGACGGCTGGGGAAGTCAAGCGCAGTCGCTTGTAGAGGCTGAGCACATTTCGAGGTAGAGAATTGAAGAGAGAGTACTCAGCAGCAGCAAGGCTTAGCCTGGAAAAACTACAGTACATCTACATGAGAACAAATACTGTATATAAATTGAGACATATACTTACACACCAAGGCAAAGCAAGCCGATCAAACGAAAAAAAGGAGAGAAAATATGCAGAGTAAGTGAGTGGCATTAGAACAAACTCAGTGACATTGTGCATCATCATCATCATCAATCAAGCAGATCGGCCTACTGATAAGACACACAGATTCATGGATTAACAAACACATTCAATATTTAGGACGCATCCAAAACTGCACAACACCAGTGAAAGCCATGGCACGGCAGAACCTGAAGAAAAATCATTATTCCCTTCCAGCAAAGCACACTGTAAAACAAAACAGCACCCTCTCTGCTTCATGTCTCCAAGCCCTTGCCCCAGGATAATAGGACGTCCACCCAGACAGGCTATTAGAAGGTGTGAAGCATCTGGACTGGTGCTGATGATGCTCCGTTAATTAACTCTCACCCAGCCTTAGCTGGCCTTCCTCCCTCCCTCCCCTCTCTTCCCCTTCCACTGCCTCGACCTCCCTGCAGCTTTGTGAGGTCAACTGTGTGCAACATGTAGAGTGTGTGCCTCATCAGAAGGCCTGCACGGATCCCGCCACATAGCCTAGCCCTCAGCCTCCAACAGCACACTGCCTGCCCCACTTTCGGGTCTGTCCTGCAAAGAGAGAGCTTGGTATCCCTGGCCATAGTTTCTGGAGACCAGAGGCTACGACTTGGTGTCACTGATCCTCATTACTACTTGGGAAGTCTGCCAAGCCTAGCCCTACAGTCAGTGTGTTACATCTCCTGTGCTATTTATACACTGAAGTTCAAGGCAGCGTGACTACTTGAACTGTGACCAAATGAAATGAACAATCTGTGCAAAAGAGAATTCTTGAATTAATGTGTGACAGTAATAACATGGTCATAGACGCTAAATGCTTGCAACTTCAAGGCAGCGCTCTGATGAATACGTTTGCGCCCGACACAAACATTAACCGACTTGATGGAGTCATTTTGGCTACCATTTTTATTCGACCCAATTCATCACAGCCTGGTTTCACTACCTCCAAGATGTCACTGGTGAATTGGTCCGAAGTGGATTGATCATCGTCTGTTGACAGGAGGGAACCACAAAAATCAATCTGAGTCAGGGCAGAGTCTGAAGGACTCAATCTCCATTCACTCACAATATGCTGCAGCTGCACACGCTAACACAATGCAACCCAGGGCAAAAGCAGAAAAGGAAAAACCTTTAAATTGACCAGACTGTGCATTGATAATTCTGCTTATAGGCCTACCTAGGCTACCTTCCAGCAGAGGACCCCTTTGGACTGACTAGGCCTAATGTTTGTGTATCTGTGATTGAACCTACCCTGACGGAGGATGTTGTTGTTGTCAATAATGTACTACAGCTGGTTTGACAACAGCTAAAGCAAATTGACTATGGATAAAACAAGAAGGGTGCCTGCTAAGCTATGGGCAATGAGGCATATCATTACCAGTAGATGCATTTGTTTTCTGTGAAAAAGCAAACTGACTGGATGTGACGGAGAGAGCGAGCCTATTCCTGGCGGCATTAATAGCCTAGGTCGACTCTACACCTGTCTGCAGTAAGATGCATGAGTGAACTCAGGAGTTCCTGGCCCCATTATCGAGTGATTATTTTGTTTTTCTCATAAGAGCGACTCCATTCACAGCACACAGTTGACTGAGTAGGATAGGATACCTGTAACTGTCTGTGGGAGAATGAATCCAAATGAGCCATCAAATGTTATGTATGATTAGAAACTGGGTCTAGAGAGAACTCTCTTATCTTGTTCCTGTCTGGGGCTACTGTATTACTGTTCGCTGTACCAGCTCTCCCAGAGGTGACTATGACATGATGCTCAAATTCAAGCCACCAACAGGGGCAATAGTAGCAATGCACACGTGTGACAGCTGCACAAGGGGATGGGCAGGATTTGGCAACAGGGAATTATGTTTTTTGCAGTGAGAAATTATGCAATAAACTGGCATTACCCCAGTCAGACTAGTTGGTATGGCCTAATGATTTCACATCTAAATTAGGTGTAAGATCCCTCCATTCCTAAGATCCCACCAAGTATATTAAAGCTAGGCCTAAATGCTAGGAAACGGATCCATTGTCAAAGAGACAGTGCATTATCCTGATGACCATGTAAAGCCACATCCATTATAATTCCAAAATGGTAGCCCCCTAGATGACATCCATCCCCATTCCCAAATCCCCACTGACTGTCACACTAGATCCAAAATGCTACCCATTCTGATGCAGCAAGCACCACTCTGCCCAGTCTGCAGTGCCAGATCTGTGACTGTCTCCATGGTAATAGACTTCCAGGATTCTAAAGTGTCTTGACTCCTGCAAGATTGGCTGAGAGGAGATTTGATCAAATTATTTGCTCATAATGGACATTCAATAGCCTACCCTTTACCAAGGTCTTTTTCAATCGCAAAGTGGTCCCTGCCACCATGGACAGCACTAATATTGGACAGTTGCCTTTGGCAGAGGAGGGAGGTAAATAAATAGCCCACCTTATCAGCTGGCCTAACACGACGAGAACAAATACTCACTATCTGATAAGACAATCATGATATGCCAACTCAAACGGAGACTTCCAATGTAGAAGTCTGTGTCCAGGACATACAAGTTGCTGAAACACCCAACAAATTGTTATTATCATGCCATTATCACCATGCTATATAGCCTGCAAGAAACTATAGAATGAGAGAGGCTGTTCAGCATTCAAGTAGAATGACACTCATAACAGAGAGAACAGATGGAGAGCGCTTTCTCTAGAACAAACAATAAAAACACAGCTTGATGACCGACCTCTAGGTGTCATTGATGGGAAAAAATGAAAATCCCTTTCTGATATAGGCTAAGGCCTGAAGGAGCGTTCCTGGCTTTACAATTATTCCTGACAGAGATGAACTGTTCCGTAGTCATGTTATTATGTTATTATAATATTATAACAGTGCTGTTTCATAGACATTGTCATTTCATAACATCCCAAATGCATAACGTTATAAATGAAATGACTAAATGAACATAGATCTAGGCCTATAAAGGGAGCAGGTGTGCTGGACTGATGTAATATGGGTCTCTGACTCTTCAGCACTGAAACTGTCAGAACACACAGGTCAGGTTAACAACATCTCTAGACAAATGAGGACTGCATAATTTATTGAGGTTCATTAGAAATCAATCTAGCTTGCTAGACTCGGTCCATGTGATTATTCTGGATAGAACGTTAAGAACCCCCCCCCCCCCCCCCCCCACCGGTAAATATAATTTAATAGCTTTATCAGCTGTACCGGCTAGATAACGGTACTCACTTCTCGGCAGCTGCCTCCTTGGTGGCGGTTTCATTGCTGGTGGAGGTGTCATTTTTGGTGTCCGTTGGCGGTGGCACCGAACCGTCGTCGCTCTTGGTGGAGAGGTTCCGAGTTCCGTGGGCGTTGGTAGTGTATGGCGTAGCTCTCCATCCAACCGCATGCTGGAGACACTTTACTTTGGTCACGGATCTGACATCTGTACAGGCGATGCTAAAGCAATACGCGACTGATGGTGATGTCTTTCTGGCGATACCTGTCAAAGGGCGCTTCAGGTTAGATTGAAACAACTCCTTGAGCAGTACCGAAGACCGAAAATGTAACATGTCAATCCTATCAAGCTAAATCGTGGCGCTGTTTATAACTCAGCTAGCAAGATATAGAATACATATGAAGTAATATATTCCAAATGCGTTGGGTGTCGGTCGTGAAGAATGGTTCAGTCAGTGAGTCACGACTCTCAAATGTGTTCTAGTGGACAAAAACCTCTCATTCTCACGCCCAACTCGACTCCTATTGGCTCCTGTTAGCGCGTAAATCATCCTCCGATTGGCTGGTCTTGTTGGATGTCATTCATGCTAATTTACAGTGCATCATGGCGTCAAATATACCGGGTGAATGTGACAAAAGATGATGAATATACTGACAAGATTACATTACATGTCCCTCCGCCGCCCTAACAATGGGAGTCGTTGTCCACAAATCTGCATGGCGGGCTGCCTCGCTCCCGCCTATCCTTTCTTTGGAAAAACGCCACCTGCTGGAGGGAGACAGATTTTCTGGCGAGTTGGGCCCCCTCTTCCTCTATGATGCGACTGACATTAGTGCTGAGCAAATTGTGCTTTTTGATGTCGCTTTGGTTTTGATTCGATCAAAAAATATTCACGGTTTTCTATTTTTAAATTATTATTTTTTACATTAAATGCATTATAAAATAATGACATTGCAATGATTAGAGCTTTTAAATTGAAATTCAAAAGTTTAAAAAATGAAACTGTCAAAACATTGAAAATATTCCATTGTCTCTGTCAGGTCCACATATAAAAATAGGAAATTACTTTGAAGATTCTCTGAAGCAGGATGTTCAAGGGAAAATGCAAAGTTTCAAAACACTTATAGAAACTAACCATCATCTAGTCATAACCTATCTTGAGGAGGAACAAAAACAGAGAGCAGAGTTGTCAGTGAAGGAAGTTTGTGTTTATCTGAAAGATGTTGTGGAGGACATGAAGAAGTCTCTCACATGGGAACTACGATGTTTGATTGAACAGTCACAAAAGGAGACCTCTAATGAGATGGAAAAAGAACAGAAGGCCACAGACCTTCAACTGGAGGAGCTGGACCAAGAGTTAATGCAGTGCTTCCCCTTCTGGACAAATCCACTGCACCTCCCTCAGGGTTTATCTATGCCACTGGCTCTGCCATTGAGGGAATAGGAACAGGTAGCACCACAAAAACCCATCTGAAGATACTGTTAAACAACAGGACTCCTGTTTCCCCAAGACCCCTTGTCACTGTCATGCCTCCTATAGAGAGCTCCCTCCCTATCAAACTACCTTTCCCCCACGTTTGGCAACCCATGAGATGTTGATTGGCTGTTTTTCCTATCTAAGAGTAATGATTTCCTTTCTCTGGCCCATTATTGACTTGGGAGGTTCTTGCCACCCTCCGCAGTGTTCTCCATGGGACAGTAAGTGACTGGTGGGAGATCTCCCAGGTTGACATGTTCACAGGCTGAGTTTAAAAACAGATTCCTCTCAGCCTTCCTCTCAGAGGACTATGAGGATGAACTGGCGGAAAGGGTTCGTAACAGAGTACAGGGTGAAGCAGAGCCAATATGGCACTTTGTCTTCTCCTATCGTGTTCTATGTAGGAGATGGAAGGCTGACATTACTGAGCATGAGATGGTCAAACTCATTCTTAAAAACATGGTCCCTGCCTTGCCAGTCAACTTCGGGAACGTGTTCAGAATCTGGATGATTTCTTTTAAAAATGTCAGAAAGGACAGAAGACCGACAGTCTAGAAAGGCGTGGTGGCTGCATACAATTGGGTCGGCTGGAGCCCGGCTTCAGACATCTCAACTAGCTGTCTTATTCCTATTCCGCAACAACTGTTGGTTCCTCTGACTGTTAGGAACTGGAGAGGGAAGGCCATAATCGACACAGTAGCAACTTACATCTTGATGCAAAACTGTGGCAAAACATGGCATTACCTCATGAGGAGCTTCGAACCTGGGAGGAAGGACCATTGTACTTGGCCAATGGAGAATTTACCACTCCCTTGAGCTGGATTGGCATGAAAATAAATCTGCGTGATGAGATAATTAACCTCACTGCGGCTATTCTTGCAGATCCGAGCCGTGCATTTGCTGTAGCCCTTGGTCTGGACTTCATATTATTCAGTGGACTGACCATCTCAATGTCCGAACCATCCTATCGTCTGCGCTCTGACCATTCCTGGCCACATCCATTTCACTCTGGAAATGCACTGAGTTTAGGCTGGAGCCTGCTACACTATGCAGAGTCACGGCTAGGTCAAGACAAAGGCGAAGAGAATGACAAAGACAGAGATACAATGAAAAGACAAAAACCAAGTTCCACCAGTGAAGCCAGAGAACCCGGCTATTACACTGATCACGGCCATACCCCCCCTTTCTATTCGAGGGCAAAACAAACCTGATGCTGATTTCTACATCAAACAAGCAGTGGAAAAGGCATGTCTGTCAGATGATGAGAGGTGGCAGCTATCCTAGATGTTGGAGTTGAACGGTGAGGTCTGTACTCTTACATTCAGCCGTACAACAGTCTTCAAACACAAAATCTATACCCGGCATGAAGTCCCCATTAAGCAGCGTTCCAACAGGTTGTCCCCCGCCAAACTGGTGATTCTCAATGAACAGCTCAAGAGCATGTTGCCTAATGGAGTTGTGGAACCTTCCTTTTCCGGATGGGCTTCTCCGGTTGTCCTGATTCCAAAGAAAGATGGTGGATATCGATTCTGTGTAGATTACAGGAAGCTGAATGCCATAACAGAAAGCGATGCCTACCCTCTACCAAACATCAATGACATACTGGAATCTCTTTCAGGAGCAACAGTCTTCAGTAATCTGAATCTGAACAGTGGATATTGGCAGGTGGCAATGGATCCCGCCAGTCAGGACAAGACTGCCTTCATCACCCCTGCTGGTTTGTACTCCTTTAAAGTCATGCCTGTTGGTTTGAAGAATGCTCCAGCAACCTTCCAAAGGCTGATTGAGACTGTCCTGGGAGAGCTGAGGGGGAAATGTTTTCTTGTGTATCTGGATGGCATCATAATCTACTCTGTCACTGATCATCTGCAAGACATACAAACATTGGGTGGAGTCGTTTCCCCTCCGCAAGCCACTGCGTCCACCAATGCTCTAATTCTGCAAAGGGAGGTCTTTACCAGATTCGGAATTCCAAACAAAATTCTCTGACTGAGGTCCGCAGTTCATATCAGGAATCCACAAAGAGCTCTGTACCTACTGGGGTGTAGATGCCAAGCTGACCAGTCTACCATCCTTAGACCAACCAGACCGAGAGGGTAAACCGCATCCTGAAGGGGATGATTGCTTCATTCGTGGGGGATCAGCACACAAAGTGGGATCAGCATCTTCTGAGTTTCGCTTTGCACTGAAGTCTGGGGAGGTGACTTTAGAGGGAAGATCACTAAAAGGTCAGGTGGACAGAGTTTCAAAGTTTCACCTGACAGCCCAGCAATTGATGCAGTCCAACACCACCACACCTTGCTAGCCAGAGTGGAAGTCAGCAGAATCAAAGCCAAACCATGACAGCTCAGAAACTATGACAAACATAGATGAGACGTGTTTCCCACCCCAGTCTCGTGTCTGGGTCCATTCTCATCATCTGTCACAGGCATTCAAGCAGTTCACTGCCAAGCTAGTTTCAAGAAGGAAAGGTCCACACCGTGTGGTGCAGAAGTTGGGGCCGGTAAACTACTTGGTCTGTTTGGAGGACACTGGGGAAGATGTCAGGACGGTGCATGTTGTTGACCTAAAGCCCTACAGGTGTACCCGACAGACAGTCAGTGCAACTGTAAGCCTGAAGTCAACAGGTGCAACTGCAAGCCTGTGGTCAACAGCTAAGACCCCCTCTCTCTCCTACTCTCATTTTCCCTCTATCGTTTTACACCGCAGCAGATGTTCTCTTTTTTTCCCAATCCGCTCTCTTTGTTTTTCAGTGTCGCTAGACTATTATTGCCCTGCCAGACGTATTTGGGTTGACATTTTAGTTAAAAGGGAGGTTGCGTGCGAGTTTACTGTTTGAACTGCATTTACGTGGTGTGGTACTATTGACATTTGGTCGAGAAGAGTTTGGACATTTTAAGGCCTTTGTTTTGTCTATGAACACCTCCCTCACTCCTGTTTTGTTTCCGGTTTGGACCCTAGGAAAAGTAGCCGGGGATCCTAATAAAATACTAAATACTAGTTGTCCTGCCATCTAGGAAGGTTGTTAGCCTAGCCAGCTATTCGGGGTGGCAGGGTAGCCTAATGGTTAGAGCGTTGGACTAGTAACCGAAAGGTTGCAGATTGAATCCCTGAGCTGACAAGGTAAAGATCTGTCGTTCTGCCCCTGCAAAAGGCAGTTAACCCACTGTTCCTAGGCCGTCATTGAAAATAAGAATTTGACTTGCCTAGTTAAATAAAAAAGGTTGAAAGAATATATATAAAAATTCATAGATTGCACCTAATGTCATAAACAGTAGTGCTATACTGTTGATCAAAATCACTCCATTGAAATCAATTGCAAAGCAACATCACTAGTTTACTCAAAACTTGTATCTAAATTGCTGAATTAGCCACCATGCCTGTACTATGTTGTGCTATGGGGTGTGACAATCACACTGGAATGGAAGGGGTCAACTTCCATTGCATCCCCACCAATTTAAACCGTGTGCAAAGGGGGCTCGCTGCCTTACGGAGGGATGGTTGAACGCCCACAAGCACTCTTGGATGTGCAGTTCGCATTTCGTGTTTAGTAAGTCAGTTTGCTATGTAGCTAGCTATGCTGTCTGTTCATCAGCTTGAGTAAATGCAACTTGTTCAGCGTTGATACTGTCATTAGTTAGCCATAACTGCTTTCTGATTACTTTGCAAACGTCAGCTTTCTAGCTAGAGATAGACATCTTTACATGATGATCGGCTCTGAGCGAAAATGAAGGAAGCCTGAGGGAAAGATGACAAAAGCGTAGAACTGGCTAGACAAAATAGGGCCATTTATACATTTATGTAGATATTTGCAATTTAAATGACATAACCTGCTAATCTCTCTATATTGTACGAGTGGAAATTGGAGTTGATGATATTTTGATATCACTACTACTAGCTGGTTAGCTAAATCAAATCAAATCAAATTTATTTATATAGCCCTTCGTACATCAGCTGATATCTCAAAGTGCTGTACAGAAACCCAGCCTAAAACCCCAAACAGCAAACAATGCAGGTGTAAAAGCACGGTGGCTAGGAAAAACTCCCTAGAAAGGCCAAAACCTAGGAAGAAACCTAGAGAGGAACCAGGCTATGTGGGGTGGCCAGTCCTCTTCTGGCTGTGCCGGGTAGAGATTATAACAGAACATGACCAAGATGTTCAAATGTTCATAAATGACCAGCATGGTCGAATAATAATAAGGCAGAACAGTTGAAACTGGAGCAGCAGCACAGTCAGGTGGACTGGGGACAGCAAGGAGTCATCATGTCAGGTAGTCCTGGGGCACGGTCCTAGGGCTCAGGTCCTCCGAGAGAGAGAAAGAAAGAGAGAATTAGAGAGAGCATATGTGGGGTGGCCAGTCCTCTTCTGGCTGTGCCGGGTGGAGATTATAACAGAACGTGGCCAAGATGTTCAAATGTTCATAAATGACCAGCATGGTTGAATAATAGTAAGGCAGAACAGTTGAAACTGGAGCAGCAGCATGGCCAGGTGGACTGGGGACAGCAAGGAGTCATCATGTCAGGTAGTCCTGGGACATGGTCCTAGGGCCCAGGCCAGTTGAAACTGGAGCAGCAGCATGGCCAGGTGGACTGGGGACAGCAAGGAGTCATCATGTCAGGTAGTCCTGGGGCATGGTCCTAGGGCCCAGGCCTCCGAGTTGAAACTGAGAGAAGGAGCAGCAGAGGCCACACTTAGATTCACACAGGACACCGAATAGGACAGGAGAAGTACTCCAGATAACAAACTGACCCTAGCCCCCCGACACATAAACATAAATCAGTCTTGCAACAATTAAAAACATACATGTCGACCACACCACTTGTGTGCGAGCGTTCCAAAATAAATGTACATATACATGTTATTCCATCATTGTGACTGTCAGCCAGCGACTGCTTTGCCAGGCGCTAAAATGGAAATTGGATCCATTTGTGATGCTCAACGCGCCGCAAGTACGGCCTCTCCCATCTCTTCGTTGGTTTTTAGGAGCATATACCCACGTGCCATCTCCTGATTGTTTTTTAGGAGCATATACCCACGTGCCATCTCCTGATTGTTTTTTAGGAGCATATACCCACGTGCCATCTCCTGATTGTTTTTTAGGAGCATATACCCACGTGCCATCTCCTGATTGGTTTTTAGGCATATCCCATCTGCTCTCTCTGATTGTTTTTAGGAGCATATACCCACGTGCCATCTCCTGATTGTTTTTAGGAGCATATACCCACGTGCCATCTCCTGATTGTTTTTTAGGAGCATATACCCACGTGCCATCTCCTGATTGTTTTTTAGGAGCATATACCCACGTGCCATCTCCTGATTGTTTTTAGGAGCATATACCCACGTGCCATCTCCTGATTGTTTTTAGGAGCATATACCCACGTGCCATCTCCTGATTGTTTTTAGGAGCATATACCCACTCCTGATTGTTTTTAGGAGCATATACCCATCTCCTGATTATTTTTAGCCATCTCCTGATTGTTTTTAGGAGCATATACCCACGTGCCATCTCCTGATTGTTTTTTGGGAGCATATACCCACGTGCCATCTCCTGATTGTTTTTTGGGAGCATATACCCATGTGGGTGATTTAAAAGATGAACTTAAGTCCACACTCCAGTCGGTTGTAGTAATGCTGTAAAGTTGGTTGCCAACAGCAATATAAAGTCCAAAGAAGAAAAAGGAAGCCTGAAGGAAGGAGGAAAGAGGACGTGAAACAATTTTGGTTTACCGTTTTATCTGTGGATTGCTATTAAAAAAAGTGTGCAGCACATCAACTCTTATTTAATGGATTACCGTTTGAATCGGACAGCAGCCAATCAAATTGTGCCCGCTGAGGAAAAAGTTGTGCGTGGCAGTGCAGAGGAACGTCGGTGCTTGAATTCAGATGGAGCTCTTGGAAAGATGATAACCAAAATTAATATTTTCGGATATAAAGACAACGCTGTATGAAAATTACAGACGGAGGCGCAACAATTTCCAACTTTGTTCGACATTTGAAGCTGCACAAAGAACGGTAAGTCGTGGCTAATATAGCCGACAGCTATATATTTCATTACTTTACTAATGTATCATGTAGGCTAACGTAACGTTAAATAAATAAGCCTCCACACAGTCAGTCAGTGCGGGAACGTGACCATTGCACCCAAGATTGAGCCACAACTTGCTAGGCAGTTGGTAGCCTAAATCCTGCCTGATGCTACTGCGGTTCATAAAACCATTGACATACGTTAGCCTACTGTAACCACACAGAGAGAGTGTGTGTGTGTGTTAAGGTTGGGCGATTGTGTACAAGCCTACATCGCCCGATTGCGCCCCATAGCGATCGTCGATCATTCTCATGGCTACCCATGTATTTCCTTAGAAATAACGTGTATTTGGAAAGTATTTAATATATAGATATTTTTAAAAGCATTCATGATTTGCCTAAATGTAATATCCTATTTCTCTTGTCAAAAATATGAAATGGTATTACATTTGGTGAAGAGCACATTATGACTTCTTTAGGACTCGAAACTCAAAGTTTAGGACTTGAGACGACTTGATACTTGACGGACTTGAGACTTGACTCGGACTTGCCTGTCTTGACTTGGGACTTGAGACGTACTTGTGACTTGTAAAGCAATGACTCGGTCCCACCTCTGGTTACTTCTTCCATATTTCTGGGTCAACATAATCATGTAATACAGTTAAACACATTTAAAATCAATCACAGATTCAGTTCAATTCAAGTAAAAATCAAGCTTGAATCATAAAAACAAGTATTAACAACATATTTCAAATCAACAATGACAAACCTACCTGCTTACAGAAAGGTTATGAATTCATCCCGCTTGGTGACACAGTATTATTTTTGAGTAGTGGTGTGATCCACAGTACACACATCATCCCTTGGTAACAGAGGGAAGATCTCCTAAGGTCCAGTTAACCCGTTTAGTCCCAAGAACTCAGTAAAAATAGGCTTTTCCTTTAACCAACTTTCATTTATCTGCATGTCCAACCCTGATGTTTAGCCTAACAATTAAGTGTTTTACCATGTACATTTCAGGACTCGGCTACAAGTAGAACACAAAACTATTTGACAAACCGTTTCATTCATGACATTAATTGACAAATACAAATAACAAAATAACGTCAGACAAAGCGAAAACATGATAAAAATGAATTTATATGAAGTGCAGAAACGGTTTGCTCACTGGGAAATGATTATCCAACTAATGAGTGACAACTGTGTAGAGTTTGGAGTTTGTGACAGCAACTATGTGAGCTTATTACAATAGTATAGACACTATGTCCAGGGATTTCCTATGATCTTCTATGTAGAAGAACCCCTTAACATCTAACGACTCGTGTAGCTTGTGAGCGTCATGGAGCAAAACATGCGTCTCATCTTTTCACATATAGCTCGTAATAGTTTGTAGCTCAAACCATTCGGACTCGACAGTAAATGTCGTTAAAAAAAACCTGGCCTATTGTCCCTCTAACATCAATGCAATCGAAAATGACTTCAAACACAAACAGTATCATGCTTTTTAAAACTCACCTCACTGATGATCAATTTAAAGAAAGAAGTTCAACAGCAGGTTGAATCGGAGTCAAAAACATGGTCCTTGTGGATGTTGTTTCAAAGCCATACAACGAAATGGACAGCATTTTCTAAGGTGATGATTCATTGAAAACACCAGTAAGCACAGTAGATTTGTCTTATGCATACTCATAGGCTTATGAGCCCGAGTCTGAAAAAAATACAGATCAAAAATGTCTATCCACGAGTCTGGGAGAGAACATATAGCCCTAGGGTATGCTTTTGGTTCATTGATTGTGAAAGGGCAGCTTACAGATAGCCTACAATTACAGCGAATTTGATTTTGAATGGCGTAGTAATAGGACATTGTTTATAATTTTCATAATACAAAAAAAATTGGGTGACATTACCTTTAGCTACAGAATATCTCACCACTGTGCGTTTCCATCTCCTCCTCTCTCTTCTTAATTCATTTTTTGAGGGTGCAGAGGGGGCTATCAACATGTTCCAGAACCAATTGGTTCTTGGTTCCCCATATTAAGCACTAGGTAGCTGCAGGAACATGGTTGGAGAGCTCTTGGTATACAGAGTTTGGGCAGAATATCACCTGTCTCGCAGCGAGAGCATGTTCCTCAAACAGCGGTCGATGTGTGGAGTGAAAGTGTTCTTATATTCATTTCCCTACTTCTCATATTCATTAAGCACATCTCCCCTATAAAACTGAAGTAGCCTACCAGGCATCATTGAAAAAAGGTCTGGCGGGAAAGCATGCAGACTCCATTAGTTATTAGAGTGCATGTGGAAGACATGCATTAATGGGCCATTATATATCTTTTTTTATTGTATTTTTTAGATTCAATTGAGAATAGTCTGATGGGTGAAAATATGATCACTTGATGAGAGAACAGCTGTGCAGCCTGGGAACAGCGCATAAGCATCCTCAAATCAACACTAGTTGCATCATGCAGCACATAAGTTTTGATTTCTACGACATTAAGGTTCGTATCATTGACAACTAAAGTTGCCAAATACATCTAGGATATAGGACCCTGTTTCAAATTATCACTTTTACACTCAAAGTCACTTCATATGCACACTCGCTCCGGAATGGGAAAAAATATCCTTTATTTTATTCAGCTAAGTTCAATTATATTATTCTTACTATAAAATAATGCCATGGGACTTGACTTTTTCAACATTTTGTTACTTTACAGCCTTAATCGAACATCTCTGGAGACCTGAAAAATAGCTGCGCATCAACGCTCCCCATCCAACCTGACAGAGCTTGAGCTGATCTGCAGAGAAGAATGGGAGAAAATCCCAATGCATAGCACATAGAATTAAAAACCTATTGTCATATTATTCGTTCTAATCAGCCAGATTTTTTTTACATGGACGATACATTGGAGATAATATAAGTACTGGAAACAATACAACACTATGACAAATCTGGGAAACCAGGCCTGGTATTCATAACGGACTTTAAAAAGGCTTTTGATAAAGTAGGATTGGATTTTATATGTAAATGCCAGGAATATTTACATTTTGGAGAATCTTATAAAGTTGTGTAGCCCATTACACCTAACCCTAGGTGTAAAAAAAGTAAATAATGTCTACTTCCAGTTTTAAACTGTGAAGAGGAGTAAAACAAGGTTGTCCAATATCGGCAAAAATAAAAATACAACTTATACATTGTGTAGTTTACCAATAAAATGGTCCGACGGTGATGTGGACATACTCAGTATACATATGCCGAAAGAATGAAATTCTCACTACAATACATTTTTAATTGAAAGATAGATAAAATCTTGCGACCTTAAATAAAAATAGCCTTCTATGTGTGTGTGTGTGGGGGGGGGGGGAATCACAGATGAACTCTTTCATCATATCCCAGTTGACCTATTTGCTTATGGTCTTGCACCTAACAATCTGTTTTTTTTTTTAATTACATGAGCAAAAAAATATATATATATTTTTTGATTTGGAATGGCAAGGCATACAATTTAAAATGGGCCTATTTAAATAATGAATATGAATTTGGAGGGCAGAAATAATAAAACAGACCTCTCACTAAATGCGTCAGGTATACCTAAATCTGAATGGGTTTTCTAGCAGATTAGCAAAAGTGTCTCACCCCATGTTCAAGAATGGCCTTTTTCCCCTTTATTCATATAAGAACAAATAATACAATAAATAGTGGTAAAACTCAAATCCACTGATTGGAAGAAAAAAAAGTAGTAAGGAACTTGTGCAAAGCTGTCAAAGGCAAAACCTGATATTGAAGAATCTCAAATATTTTTTTATTTGTTTAACACTTTTTTGGTTACTACATGATTCCATATGAGGTATTTCATAGTTTGATGTCTTCACTATTATTCTACAATGTAGAAAATAGTTTTTTAAAAATGAAAAAAATAAATGGACTGAGTAGATGTGTCCAAACTTTGACTGGTACTGTATATATTTGTGTGTATATACAGTTGATGTCGGAAGTTTACATACACTTAGGTTGGAGTCATTAAAACTTGTTTTTCAACCACTCCACAAATTTCTTGTTGACAAACTATAGTTTTGGCAAGTCGGTTAGGACATCTACTTTGTGCATGACACAAGTAATTTTTCCAACTATTGTTTACAGACCGATTATTTCACTTATTCACTGTGTCAGAAGTTAACATACACTACATTGACTGTGCCTTTAAACAGCTTGGAAAATTCCCGAAAATGATGTCATGGCTTTAGTGGCTCCTGATACGCTAAATAATCTCATTTGAGTCAATTGGAGGTGTACCTGTGGGTGTATTTCAAGGCCTACCTTCAAACTCAGTGCCTCGTTGCTTAACATCATGGGATTTTTTTTTTTTTTAATCAGCCAAGACCTCAGAAAAACAATTGTATACCTCCACAAGTCTGGTTCATCCTTGGGAGCAATATCCAAACGCCTGAAAGTACTATGTTCATCTGTACAAACAATAGTACGCAAGTATAAACACCATGAGACCAAGCAGCCGTCACACCATTCAGGAAGGAGACGTGTTCGGTCTCCTAGAGATGAACGTATTTTGGTGCGAAAAGTGCAAATCAATCCCAGAATAACAGCAAAGGACCCTGTGAAGATGCTGGAGGAAACAAGTACAAAAGTATCTATATCCACAGTAAAACGAGTCCTATGTCGACATAACCTGAAAGGCCGCTCAGCAAGGAAGAAGAATATGCTCCAAAACCCCCATAGAAAAGCCAGACTATGGTTTGCAACTGCACATGGGGACAAAGATCGTACACTTTGAGAAATGTGCTCTGGTCTGACGAAACAAAAATAGCTGTTTGGCCATGACGACCATCGTTATGTTTGGAGAAAAAAGGGGAGGCTTGCAAGCCGAAGAACATCATCCCAACCGTGAAGCTCGGGGGTGGCAGCATCATGATGTGGGGGTGCTTTTCTGCAGGAGGAACTGGTGCACTTCACAAAATAGATGACATCATGAGGAAATAAAATAGTGGATATATTGAAGCAACATCAAGACATCAGTCAAGAAGTTAAAGCTTGGTTGCAAATGAGTCTTCCAAATGGACAATGACCCCCAGCATACGTCTAAAGTTGTGGGAAAATGGCTTAAGGACAACGAAGTCAAGATATTGGAGTGGGCATCACAAAGCCTTGACCTCAATCCTATAGAAAATTTGTGGGCAGAACTGAAAAAGTGTGTTCGAGCAAGGAGGCCTACAAACCTGACTCAGTTACACCATCTCTGTCAGGAGGAATGGGCCAGAATTCACCCAACTTATTGTGGGAAGCTTGTGGAAGGCTACCCCAAACATTTTACCCAAGTTAAACCATTTTAAAGGCAATGCTACCAAATACTAATTGAGTGCATGTAAACTTCTGACCCACTGGGGAATGTGATGAAAGAAATAAAAGCTGAAATAAATCATTCTCTCTACTATTATTCTGACATTTCACATTCTTGAAATAAAGTGGTGATCCTAACTGACCTAAGACAGGGAATTTTTACTAGGATTAAATGTCAGGAATTGTGAAAAACTGAGTTTAAAATGTATTTGGCTTAAGTGTATGTAAACCGACTTAACTGAGTGTGGGTATGTATGTATACACACACACACACAACCGTTTGAAAGTTTGGGGTCACTTAGACATTTCCTTATTTTCTTTCAAAAACTATTTATGTCCATTAAAATAACATAAAATTGATCAGAAATACAGTGTAGACATTGTTAATGGTGTAAATGACTATTGTAGCTATTCCATAAATTAAATTTAAAAAAGCAGTTTATAGCTACACAGGTTCCACTTATCAGCAACCATCACTCCTGTGTCCCAATGGCACATTGTGTTAGCTAATCCAAGTTTCAGTTCCAGGGGGCATCCTCCTGGCCACTTTTGATGTGGAGAGCTTGTACACTAACATCCCACACACTGGAGGCTTGCGGGCGCTACAACACTTCCTTCAGCAGAGAGACTCTACCCTTGCTCCATCCAATGATTGCATCTTACATCTTACTGAACTGGTATTATCCCATAACTACTTTGTCTTTCAGTCAGACCTTTCCCTTCAAATTTAGGGTGCAGCCATGGGCTCCCCTTTTTCCCCAACTATGCAAACCTGTATGTGGGACAATTTGGAGAAGCATTCCTTTTTTAAAACAGAGACACACCCCTTACTTTCTAAAATACTGCTATGGAAGAGATACATAGATGTCATTGTGCTCTGGGAAGGAAGTCAGCAGGAACTAAATGAATTCCAAACTCTACTAAACAAGAGCTCTGAATACCTAATTCACCATGCAGACTGATGAGAGAAAAATAAACTACCTGGAATTATGGATTATCAAAGAATGATGCATTACACAGACTTATACACAAAGCGCAATACGATGCTATGCGCACAGTGCAATAAGACAACAAAAACATTTTTCTTCAGACACCCACATACAGGTCAAAAGATAACTGTTAGGGGTATCATCTCATGCAAGACCAAGGGAGTAATCTCTCATCACCTGTTCATGTGGAAAAGCCTACGTAGGACAAACGAAAAGACAATTAAAACAACGCATAGCTGAACACCGCAGCTCAATCAGGTGTAAGAACATTGACTATCCAGTAGCAGCTCACTTTGTTGAAGCTAACCATCCCATCTCCTCCCTCAAATACACAGGCATTGAGCATGTTTCTCTACCAAGGAGAGGAGGTAACATCGAGATCCTACTACTACAAAGGGAGGGTTAGTGGATATCCTATCTAAAAACATTGACCCCTAGTGGTCTGAATATTGACTTTGATCTCAGGCCCTTCTTATGAACACATTTTCCTCCATGAACAAATCTTATAAATATTTTTTTTTACAGCTTATAAGCGTATTCCTAATGTGTTCCCCCTGTTGATGTTAATTATATATTAAGGTTGAACCAACATATTACATGTAACAAAAACAATGTGAAATTGAATTTAACAATAATATATGTTGACGCTGATATGTACACTATTCCATTGTTTCTATATGATAACTATAGCATACTATATTTGATATGCCATATACAATTCAACAGTTTCATTCATTTTAATTAACTTAATCATTATGACACACCCCTCACTATTGTCATTGGTTACACTAATTTCACTGCGTCAACATAACCTGGTTCAAGTATTCATGACATTACCCTGAGGAAGGCACAGTGATGCCGAAATGTTGGTAAAAACCCATTAAATTGCTGGGAGGTAACATGGTGTGAGACTATTTTGATAGTTTATAGCTAATCCAAGTTTATAATTTTAAATGGCTATTGCAAATATGTTAGCACAGCTGAAAGCTGTCATGCTGATTAAAGAAGCAATAAAATTGGCCTTTAGACTACTTGAGTATCTGGAGCATCAACATTTGTTGGTTCGATTACAGGCTCAAAATGGCAAGAAACAAAGAACTTTCTTCTGAAACTCATCAGTCTATTCTTGTTCTGAGAAATGAAGGCGATTCCATGCGAGAATTTGCCAAGAAACTGAAGATCTCGTACACTGCTGTGTACTACTCCCTTCACAGAATAGCGCAAACGGGCTCTAACCAGAATAGAAAGAGTGGGAGGCCCCGGTGCACAAATTAGCAAGAAGACAAGTACATTAGTGTCTAGTTTGAGAAACAGATGCATCACAAGTACTCAACTCGCAGCTTCATTAAATAGTATCCGCAAAACACCAGTCTCAACATCAACAGTGAAGAGGCGACTACGGGATGCTGGAATTCTAGGCAGAGTTGCAAAGAAAAAGCCATATCTCAGACTGGACAATAAAAAGAAAAGATCAAGATGGGTAAAAGAACACAGACACTGGACAAAGGAACTCTGCCTAGAAGGCAAGCATCTCGGAGTTGCCTCTTCACTGTTGATGTTGAGACTGGTGTTTTGAACAGTACTGTGTGTTTAAAAAAAAAAATATATATATATATATATATATAAACAAAAAATATGGGGGATTGTAAATGATGGACAATTACATTGATGGAATCTATACAATATTAAGGGTGGTCTTTCCATAACAAAAAAAGAATGTAAGACAGGTAAACAACCTGCTATTTTTTTTTTAAGATAAAAAAAAACACTGGCCTACATTGTAAACTGAAAAACATTTTTAAAAAATGAAATAAAAAGTATTCTTCATTATCTTGAGAAACTGCATCTTCATAACTGGCTTAAGGCATCCAATGGATTTGAGATTTCGCACTGCTGTCAATGACAAGAATATAGTCTATAGTGCTAGCGACGTTGGTTCAGTCTCTTGTACAGGCACCCTATCAGTTTCACCATGCTGCCCTGAGATAGTCTTCTCTTCTGATGACTTCTCCTGCGTCTGCAAACAGTAAGCAAAGAGCAATATTTAGAAACAAATCATTCCAACTTATGAGATGCCACAGCTACAGTGCATTCCAAAAGTATTCAGACCCCTTGACTTTTTACGTTACAGCCTTATTCTAAAATAGATTTCTCAATCTAAACACAATACCCCATAATGACAAAGCAAAAACAGGTTTAGAAATGGTTGGAAATTTATTTTCAAAAAACCCCACAAAAAAAACAAATATTACATTTACATAAGTATTCAGACCCTTTACTCAGTACTTTGTTGAAGCACCTTTGGCAGTGATTACAGCCTTGATTCTTCAAGGGTATGACACTACAAGCTTGGCACACATGTATTTGGGGAGTTTCTCCCATTCTTCTCTGCTGATCCTCTCAAGCTCTGTCAGGTAGGACGGGGAGCGTCGCTGCACAGCTATTTTCAGGTCTCTCAAGAGATGTTTGACCGGGTTCAAGTCCGGACTCTGGCTGGGCCACTCAAGGACATTCAGAGACTTGTCCCAAAGACACTCCCGCGTTGTCTTGGCTGTGTGCTTTGGGTCGTTGTCTTGTTGGAAGGTGACTCTTCATCCCAGTCTGAGGTCCTGAACATTCTGGAGCAGGTTTTCATCAAGGATCTACCTCACTAGTATCCCAGTCCCTGAAAAACATGCCCACAGCATTATGCTACCACCACCATGCTTCACCATAGGGATGGTGCCAGGTTTCCTCCAGACGTGACGCTTGGTATTCTGGCCAAAGAGTATATATTGGTTGGTTTCATATTATTGGTTTCACAGGCCAGAGAATCTTGTTTTTTTTCATGGTCTGAGTCCTTTAGGTTCCTTTTGGCAATCTCCAAACTGGCTATTGTGCCTTTTACTGAGGAGTGGCTTCCATCTGGCCACTCTACCATAAAGGCCTGATTGGTGGAGTGCTGTAGAGATGGTTGTCCTTCTAGAAGGTTCTTCCATCTCCACAGAGGGCCTCCGGAGCTCTGTCAGAGTGACCATTGGATTCTTCGTCACCTCCCTGACCAAGGTCTGTCTCCCACGATTGCTCAGTTTGGCCAGGCGGCCTGCTCTAGGAAGAGTTTGTGGTTGTTCCAAACTTCTTCCATTTAAGAATGGAGGCCACTGTGTTCTTGGGGATCTTCAATGCTGCAGAATTTTTGTTGGTACCCTTCCCCAGATCTGTGCCTCGACACAATCCTGTCTCGGAGCTCTATGGACAATTATGAACTGACTCTCCAGCAGACGGACCGGATTCCAACAGAGAAGATAAAAACGACATACGGGCCTAAATATATACATTGCAATTATTCTCAAATGAGCGGCCATTCGTGTGCAAAGGATTAGCATTTCAATTAATATAATTATCAACTATGTGTAGTGAATCCATTTAGTTTTTCCCGCTCTCGCTCAGTCCCCACCTCTTTCGTTTGTCTACCAAGCCATCATATCGGCTTTGTCTGCTAGGGACTTTCTTTGTATCATGTAGTAACCCAAATAACTACTGTTTGTTTAAGTAATTCTGTGTGACTATTTAGTTAGTAAATAAATAAGCCAATTTGTATATCGCTGATTCATGATTTAGGCTAGGGTTCGTGCAGATATTCAAGGGTTTGCGATGGTCAGTAATGAGAACAGGTGAGGTAATAATAATAATAATAATTCCTTAATAAGAGATTGTTTTGTTAAGATATGAAAATATCTGACGAGTCGATTTGGGAAATAGAGATCTGTGGTGCCCTGACTTCCTAGTTAATTCAAGTTTACATGATTAGTTTAATCACGTAATAATAATTACACAGAGAATTGATCAAATAATAGTCTTCACATTTAATGATAGTCCTGACACCACAGGGGACTCCAATCAAGTTGTAGAAACATCAAGGATGATCAATGGAAACAGGATGCACCTGTGCTCAATTTCGAGTCTCATGGCAAAATGGTCTGAATACTTGTGAAAATAGGGTATTTGTTTTTTATTTATTATTATTTAATTTTTAAATTGCAAACATTTCTAAAAATCTATTTTCGCTTTGTCATTTTGTGGTATTGAGTGTAGATTGATGAGGGGGGGGGGAAAAGTACATCCATTTTAGAATTAAGCTGTAACGTAACAAAAATGTGGAAAAAGGGGTCTGAATTACTTTCCGAATGCAGTGTACAAAACATTAACACCACCTTCCTAATATAAGGTGCTGTGGTTGGCATTTAAAAACAAGGACAGGGGACTTATTGACTGTATACCCATAAACATAGGTAATTTTCCAATGTCCATAATGTCGTTCACAAAAGTTCAAATCAGGAAGTCTGGTCTGAATGATCGTTTTTCAACAGTTTGACAACCATCCACCACCAGCTATAATAACCTTATGGCCCGTCATTGGAACACCTTTCACCTAGCAGGGGGCTTTCAATGCCAGCTGCCCAGCAAAGTGCTACCCGTCACCAGCATTTGGGTCCGAGGAGCATGCCGACACCAAGTGGTTTCTGTGTGGCGTTTTGTCCCCAAGTTATCCTATATTCAGTGTGTTTATGCAACTTGTCTGGACATAACATTTATCAAAACATGCTAACTAGTTAAAAGATCCCATTTCGGATCTAGCTAATGATTATGCCCATGTTAAATGCAGATAGCAAAACCAATGAGTCAGCCTATTCATTTATAGTCACTTGGGCTACAGGTGATAATGCTTATAGCATACCTGATAAGATGGACCATGCATAGGCTATATATACGCCTGGTCCAATATGTTAAAATCATTTTACCAATATGTAATATCTTATTGGGCTTATTTCTGGGAGGTGGAAATTATATTTGAGATTATTTTAATTCATTTTGGAGTAGAACGTCCTTTTAAAAAGTCAACGGTTGAACTTCTCCGGTCCTTCTACATACAATTTCCCCAAATCCACACTCTACGCAACCTTTTCCTCCACTGCTACACAGGCTGGCGGGTCCCCTCTGTGGCTTGCAGCTCTGAAGTGTCAAATTATGTTTGGTTGTAGTTTTAAGGATTTGTTGTACAGCTCACGGCTGAGACCACTTGCTGGAGTGGCTTGCTCTCTGCTGGCCTTACCTCCGGTATACACTTCCAGTGTAGCGGCTAAAGACCTAGAATGACAGGCTGCTTTTGATAAGCCCCCAGGTTCATAAGGGAACACCTTCGCATCCATAACTCAGCTGAGATCAACACAAACCACTTACATTATTCCCCTGTGTAGTTGGTGAGGGCTGCCTCTCGGCCAGCTGCTTAGACTCCCCGTCAGTAGCCACCTTAGATTCAGACGTCACGTCCCTCTCATTGGGTTTGGCTTTAGCTAGAGAGGGTTTTGCTTCTTGTGAGTCATTGCCTGCAGTTGTGGCCCCACCTACAACTGGTTGTTGTACCTCTTCCTGGGCGTTGCTAAACGGACAGTCGTCGTTCCTAAGGGTCTCCACGTTTCTGGGAGGGGAGCATTGAAGGGCCTCCCCCCCTGCCAGTGGGTCATGGTTTGTACCTCCAGGATGGGCCTGGGGCTCGGGCTGGTCCATGGCTGGAGGAGGGGTGTCCCTGGGCCTGCCGATTCTCAGCAGTCTCGTAATGCAGTGCTTGATGGCTGCCTGGCAGCTACAGTACATAAACACCTGAGGAACATGAGGAATATACTGCTTCAGTGACATGTAGCGAACTGGCTACAACTGGAAACAGTTACTATGACTGCCGTGTGATAGTCAGGGATGGGTTCAATTCCATTTAAATATGGAAGTAAATTTAAATTTCTCTTTCAAGCATTAAAAAGGGCCATTTATTTTCTTAAGGATTTTTCAACACCAATTCTCTTTCTGAATTGTTTTAATTGAAATGGGATTTACCCAAGGCCTTCTAAAAGTGTTTCAAGTGTGTGTGTGTGTGTGTACACGCACCAGGATGGAAAGCACGAAGAGGAGCACAGGGATATCCCGGGTGACCGGTAGGACCTTGATGGCTACGAGCAACTCGCTGATCCTCTGGCCAAAGTTCTTCAGAGTTTCCGTGAAGAGGTCGGTGATGGTCATAGTGATTGCATTCAGAGAGAGACATAACACACCATCATGGAAATGGGCTAAATGCTACACAGGTAATTGGTCATCAACAGGGTTGCGGTCAATTCCATTTCAATGCAGGAAGGATTCACTCATTGTTTACTTGATTTGGACAGGTAGAATTAGAGACAGATACAGAGAGGTGGGAAGGATATAAGGGTTGGAGTTGGTTTGATCCCTCATCTCCGGTAGGGAGCAGTTTATGTGCCGAGGGCATTACCCGCTAGACCAAAGGCTCTGCACTTACATCCTATACGGCTGACTTGAAATGGAATTGTCCCCAACCCCGGTTGTCAACTACAGGTTACCTTCGCTTGGGATACGAGAAGGATTGGGCTGACGGTGAGGACTTTGTTGTACATCTTACAGAGACCTTCCTGGAGAGTCATGGCACCTCTGTACCAATCTGGGGTAAAGGTAGGAAGGAGTCCAATATAGTAGGCTTCATGGCAACATAAACCAATATGCATTTCCACAGTAAGCTTACTGCAAAAAGTGTAACAAAATGTTTATGCTGTTGGAGACCATTAGCACATTTTCTTGTATACTTATCTGTTCTAATAATTATGGGTAAGGGCTGATATACAAAAATATAGTAATTTACAAATCGGACTATTTTCTATCTTTACTGGTATATATCACTATATTCTCTTAAATAGATGTTATTTTTTTATATATATATCCTTTAAGATATAAAGTAGTGTTAGGTGGAAGCTCTTTGTGTATGAGAAGTGGAATGTTTTGGTGGACTGCAGGAATGTGCACTCTCGATAACTCAAGGCCCTCTCTTGACTGATAATTCCTGTGATATGCGAGGAGGAGCACAGAGAAATAGTGGATGATGGAAAAGTACTGAAACACATCTTTCTGGAAAGGAAGACGTGAAAACTAAGGGTATAAAATGGGCATTGAATTGTATGTTCTTAGCTGACACTTCCAGTTGAGTGTAACAAATCTAGTTTGAGCTTCTTCTTTTTTTGCGGTCTTCCTGGAGTTTGTACCAGAAATCTAGAACCTCTGTGCATATCACAGGACTTTTTACCAGTGGTGAGAGGGCCTCGAGTTATTGGGAGTACACATTCCTACAGTTCACTGTAGTCCACTAAATAAACTCCACTTCTCATACACAAAGAGCTTAAACCGAACAACACTTTCAATCTACAAGGATATAAATATAAAAACACATATTCATACTAAGAGAACATCATTACATAAACCAGTAAAGAGCGAGATAGTAATTTACAATTTTATCAGCCCTAACCCATAAAAGGATTATTACTACTGATAATTATACAAGAAAAGGTGCTCAGGTCTAAATGGTCTCCAACCAGAGTATGTGAGCGGAGTTGAGTGGTTGGAAATCGCGCTTGTCGTACATGGAGGTCAAAAACCATGCTGAAAAATAAATTAAAAACTTCTGCTCCAATTTGCTCCATTCATTAAAATCACAATTTAACCAACACTATTTGTGACTACCTGGATCTACCAATTGTTTTTTAAGTATTGAAACCAAAACATATGGATTTGAATGAAAATGATTTGAATAAACATGAAAAGGTGAATGTAAGAAGCGAAAATAGGCTACATGTCATTAAATAGCAGGTAGTCAGGAACGAAAATGAATTATTTAGGCTATATTATTTCAAGGCTATAGCCTACAAATAAATACATTGTGAAGCATTTGCGTGTGCGACACAATAGGCTGGTTGTATTAAATCATTATAGTCTATAAATTGCGCATATAGGCTGTGACTCAAGAGTTAAATAAAAAATAACTTAATAGTGCCTTTGAATTCATTTTTAGAAACATGAGTTTGGCCAGAGTCTGTGGCTTCAGGCTCATGCTAAGTTTCTTGGAGAACTGTACACTTGCAGAGCCACTGGGGATGCTAAATACCATTCGGGCCACTTTTGCCAGGCTGGGCAGGAAGGCAGAGTTGTTTTTAAATGTTTCTATAGGTAGGACTAAAAGGTTTTTAGGCAAAATAACCCAATCAAAACGGAAAGCTCCTTGAACATGGGAATATGCCAGTCCTTATTGGGCCAAAATCAATGATGGCCTAGAGTATAGATAATAGAACAAAAATGAAAGAAACGTTTAAGACACAATTTTTTGGGCTTATAAATGCTTTGCTACAATGACAGTTATCTACCCACCTCGTTCCTTTCTGTCTGCATGTGCACGTAGAAAGTAAGGGATAGGTGTCTTTTCAGATTCCACAATGATTATTGAGTTGTGGACACTATATCCCCGCATTCCCTCTTGGTCCTCGTCGTTGTAAGTCGACTTGATTTAGCATCTGTGTGTTCTATCAGTTTCTTTTTGAAAATATTTAGCGAACTCCGTAACCGTAGCTAAAGGAAGGGGCTGTAGATAGCAGCACACTGGCATGCTCTGAGCTCGTGACGCGAGTGCTAGCGGAGCGCTACTTTGGAGCGGGCTAAAAGGCCGATGCCCCGGCCTTTGGGAATCTCACGCCACGCTCCAGACAAATTAAGCATGCTCCACTCCTCTCCGCTCACATACTATGTCTCTATCAATGTCCATGCGTTTTAATACCTATTTTTTTAATGGCATTACAAAATGGATATATTATCTCTTCATGCACCAATTATTATAAAATAACGACGCATTTATTCAAATGTAATCCCACATTTTTGTTATGCAAAACTCAGGTGTTAATGTTTTTTTGCGTCATCTCACCATTTAAGTTCCACCAGTCAATTTTCCCGGTGCATTTCGCGTCGACGGCAAAGTCAATCTGACAGGACAATAAAAATTACAATGACAGATATGATGGATTTAGCATTGTACCATTCCTGGATCAGAAGCTGGTTTAGTGGCAGTTGCTGCCGTCCCTGGGTCCACACACCCACAGTTCGAACCCTGGTTCCACAACTGCTATTATCCCTCATCTATCAATCAATCTCACAAAAAAACACATCATAGTCCAAATCTCCTGATAAGACATTTTGTTTTCCCCTAAAGATATTCCTTGGTGTTCCTTCAATTTATTTAGTTGGCTTAGATTTTTTTAAATTATAGACTATGGCATATTATAAATAGCTGAACTAGCTTAAGTCATCCTTACCTGTTCATAAACCCCCCCAAAAATATTATTTGCAAAGACAAAATACTGTTGTAGCATTTAGCCTACAGATTTTTTTACTTCTGAGAACATGAATCAATCCTGAATCAGACAGACCCTACACTGAAAGTAGCCAGACTGGCCACTGTCTGAAAATAAGTAATTTTGTACCTTCAAATATTCTTTAAATTAATTATAATAACTATATTTATTTACTACTAGACATAGAACATCATAGACAGTAAGGGGTTATTAGCAAGTGGACATTTTACAGAATGCATGGATGTGTGTATTGATAATTTACCTTGTAGAGGAGGAAGCAAAACCACACCAGACCGATGAGAAAGCAGATGGTGAAGATTCGCTTGAACTGGACAAACCAGGAGACTGTAGACCACAGCTCGCTGCAGACGATGACCACTATAACTAAGACACAAACAAACACCTGGAAGAGAGAGAAGGTCCTTTAGAGCAGGGCTTCCTAAACTCTGTCCTGGGGGCCAGTTTAGAATTGTTCATTAGCACTACACAAGCAGATTCAAAAAATAGCTTGATGAGTTGGTTATTTGAATCAGCTGTGAAGTGCTACGGAAAAAATTGAAACGTGCACCAAGGGGGCCCCCCAGGACAGAGTTTGGTAAACACTTCTTTGGCTTTGTTTTGGTTCATTAAGAAATGCTAACAGCCATGATTGAATTCAAACAGGATTTGGTTTCGGGGTGTGGTTTGATGTTTGTGTCTCGTGTTCGCAGGTGGGAAGAGTTAACTAAATCATTTTGTAATTTAGCTTCAGCCAGCTGGTGAGCGAGCGTGGAAAATTTGGCTCCACTTCGGATAGCCCATCTCTGGGACAATATTTTCATGTCGCACATATTTTAGTTGTCTCATTAAATGCTTTCAATATTTGTATCTACATTTCTAAAATGTTTTGATGGTTTGAGGTTAAGTCAAACATTTGGAGCTACTGACCTTTTAAAATATTGCCCCATGTACATTGTGTAGTTTACGGATGTCTCCAACTAGCCACATAGGGATATCGAATGTCAAACCAAATTGACCATGGGCATTACGATCAGGTTGCGTGCAGCTGCGCTCCTAATTGACGATTACTTGGGTACTGCCAGCTGTGGGCAGGATTATAATAAACCCAACGCACGGAAAACTGTTACGGTACCCTTCATTCCGTGACTTTCCTATCGTGCAAATCTGTTTTGGACCAGAACTACTTTATGACCAAAATGATCCTATTTACATTTTGTAGTCAATGTTGACACAATAATAAAATGTTTCTCACTCATATTGATGTCTCATAGGCCGTTTAAGTTTTTAGGGGCAGTCGCTCCTTAAATAACTGCAATGACGATGAGAAATATTCCTGGCGTTATAACGCCAACGAGTGGTATCAGTTCTGTCTGGTCTCGAGTGTACAGTAAATGACTGTGCTCTGAATCGTAGCGGTTAAGATATCGATGAACACAAAAGTGGCAGTTAGCTTCATACGCATCTCAGTCAGTGGCGCAGATCGACTCGTCTCCTCAAGCAGAGATCAGACATGCCAGCCAGCACCATTGAGAGTAGTTTTGTTTTCATATGTCCTTTAGTTTGTGTGTAGGCTAGTCCTTGCCCATGAGTTACTGTGTTTTCCAGAAAAGGCGTTCCCTCACAGAAAAATAAAAGTTATTTTAAATTTCATCCTCCCTGTAGCCTACTTTACAAACTGTCAATCATCAATTCCTTTAGGCAAACCACATGTGGTGTGTGCGGCGGTGTGCACATGTGGTGTGCACTTGATTTTGAGCATCACAGTCCTTCTGCTACACATTATCACCTTCATGACTGTGTCGATCTCCACACCAAAGGTGTCCTCAAAGTGCCATCTCGAGGCCTCGAGTTCATGTGGTTTGAGATCCACCAGGATCTGGCTGAGGGCATCGTCCAGATCCCCCATTCTACAGGTGTCCATTCCCTCCAGAAGCTTCCAGAACTCCGCCAACGCTTGCCGAGACAGTCTTACTTTGGCGTCGTAGTAGAGATCATTCTGGAAATCACTGGGCTAGTGGTTGGAAAGGAATAGAAAATAAATAGCACAACAAAGTACAGTCACTTTGGCATATACAGATAGCATATTACATCACAAGGGGGTAACACTTGGGTTGGGCGATGTCAACCTTTATCCCATTGTGATTATGTACTCAACTTTTATAAAAGATGGTATTGCCCCCTATTATAAATACCTCCACTACAACCACTGTCAGGCTATAGTGCAAAATCACATGCTATAACTGGTTAAAAATAATGGTTGTGGGCAGAGGCTAAGTGAAGGCAAATCTTTTCTAATCTTTCTGGTGGAGTCTCAGCATGGCCAGGTCAGGTTGTGGCGCGCCCACGAAGAAATGACAGTCAACTGATGAGCAACAGGCTTTCGTACCGTACTGAGTTAGGTTATATTGTTTGTTCCGTCTCTCATAAAGCTGCCATTGAGAACAGCCTAGGCCAATGGACTGACCTTCCTTCTTGTTCTTTTTGAATGCGGCACATTTTGGACAACTTCTCAGGCTATTAAAATATTTGGGAAATAGGCTACTGGGTCACAACTTGAACTTTTCTTGACGCTTTTATGATAGGCTACTGGCCATTTGGTTTTCAACCTCGCATGGAGGGATTTTACCAGCCCGGACAAATTCTTTACTTCATAACCCCCTAGAGCCGATACCTGAGTGGACATCTAATTAGCTTAATACAAAAATCCCCATCAAAATCTGTTTAACATAGAGATATGTTGCTTTTTTTTGCATGGGCTGCGTCTTGATCCATCACATCAGCTCATGTCGGCCTTCCGCATCTACTGTGGAAGGTGGCAAAGCTAAATCAGTATTTAGCAGACCAGGAGATGTTACGAAAATCAGTTTTCTAGCGGAAAAACAAAAGTATCTCCGAACGATTTGGGCTACACACGAATATGACCCCTCTATGGAAAGATGAGACTCTCACGAACAGGATGCTGTTCTCCGTTTTAGTATACGGGTAATTCCACGTTAATGCCCATGATTTTGACAAATCCACTCATTTGAAGGAGAGTCAACATACTTTTGTATATAGTGTACATACAGTGCATTTGGAAAGTATTCAGACCCCTTGACCTTTTCCACATTTTGTTACATTACAGCCTTATTCTAAAATAGATTCTAAAAAACATCCTCAATCTACACACAATACACCATAATGACAAAGCGAACAGATTGACATTTTTGCACATTTATTCAAAATAAAAACAGAAATCCTTATTTACATACGTATTCAGACCCTTCGCTATGAGACTCAATTGAGCTCAGGTGCATCCTTTTTCCATTGATCAACCTTGAGCTGTTTCTACAACTTGGAGTCCACCTGTGGTCAATTCAATTGACATGATTTGAAAAGGAACACATCTGTCTATTTAAAAAGGTCCCACAGTTGTTGACAGTGCATGTCAGAGCAGAAACTAAATTCTCTGGTCTGATGAAACCAACATTGAACTCTCTGGCCTGAATGCCAAGCGTCACATCTGGAGGAAACCTGGCACCATCCCTACGGTGAAGCATGGTGGAGGCAGCATTATCATGCTGTGGGGATGTTCTTCAGCGGCAGGGACTGGGAGACTAGTCAGGAGAGGAAATATGAGCAGAGCAATGAAAATGTGCTCTAGAGCGGGTTCTCAGGACCTCAGACTGGGGAAAGGTTCACCTTCCAACAGGACAATGACCCCAAGCACACAGCCAAGACAACGCAGGAGTGGCTTCAGGACAAGTCTCTGAATGTCCTTTAGTGGCCCAGTCAGTTTTTCACAATTCCTGACATTTAATCACACTAAATATTCCCTGTCTTAGGTCAGTTAGGATCACCACTTTATTAAGAATGTGAAATGTCGGAATAATAGTAGAGAGAATTATTTCTTTCATCACATTCCCAGTGTGTCAGAAGTTTACATACACCCAATTAGTATTTGGTAGCATTTGCCTTTGAAACGTTTGACCCAAGTTAAACAATTCAGGTAGACTTCCACAAGCTTCCCACAATAAGTTGGGTGAATTTTGGCCCATTCCTCCTGACAGAGCTGGTGTAACTGAGTCAGGTTTGTAGGCCTCCTTGCTCACACACCATTTTTCAGTTCTGCCCACAAATTTTCTATAGGATTGAGGTCAGAGCTTTGTGATGGCCACTCCAATACCTTGACTTTGTTGTCCTTAAGCCATTTTGCCACAACTTTGGAAGTATGCTTGGGGTCATTGTCTATTGGAAGACCCATTTGCAACCAAGCTTTAACTTCCTGACTGATGTCTTGAGATGTTGCTTCAATATATTCACATAATTTTCTATTTTGTGAAGTGCACCCCACAACATGATGCTGCCACCCCTGTGCTTCACAGTTGAGATGTTGTTCTTCAGCTTGCAAGCCTCCCCCTTTTTCCTCCATATATAACAATGGTCATTATGGCCTAACAGTTCTATTTTTGTTTCATCAGACCAGAGGACATTTCTCCAAAAAGTTCCCATGTGCAGTTGCAAACCGTAGTCTGGCTTTTTTATGGCGGTTATGGAGCGGTGGCTTCTTCCTTGCTCAGCGGCCTTTCAGGTTGTCGATATAGGACTTGTTTTACTGTGGATATAGATACTTTTGTACCCGTTTCCTCCAGCATTTTCACAAGGTCCTTTGCTGTTGTTCTGGGATTGATTTGCACTTTTCACACCAAAGTATGTTCATCTCTAGGAGACAGAACGCATCTCCTTCCTGAGCTGTATGACGGCTGCGTGGTCCCATGGTGTTGATACTTGCGTACTATTGTTTGTACAGATGAACGTGGGACCTTCAGGTGTTTGGAAATTGCTCCCAAGGATGAACCAGACTTTGAGGTCTACAATTTTCTTTCTGAGGTCTTGGCTGATTTCTTTAGATTTTCCTATGATGTCAAGCAGAGGCACAGAGTTTGAAGGTAGGCCTTGAAATACATCCACAGGTACACCTCCAATTGACTCAAATTATGTCAATTAGCCTATCAGAAGCATCTAAAGCCATGACATAATTTTCTGGAATTTTCCAAGCTGTTTAAAGGCAGTCAACTTAGTGTATGTAAACTTCTGACCCACTGGAATTGTGATACAGTGAAAGCGAAATATTCTGTCTAAACAATTACTTGTGTCATGCACAAAGTAGATGTCCTAACCGACTTGCCAGAACTATAGTTTGTTAACAAGAAATTTGTGGCGTGGTTGAAAAACTAGTTTTAATGACTCAAACATAAGCGTATGTAAAGTTCTGACTTCAACTGTATATAACATTTTTAGACCTATATTTATTTTGTTTGCAACTATAGTTGAAATGTTTTCCATTTACCTTTTTAGATTTTACACATTAATATTTTATACATGCTTAATTGAAATTTTGAACAAAGGTTCTAAATAAAAGGAGAAATAATCAAATATGAGTAAGTACCTTTTATTTGTTGAGTAAAATTTTATATAAACTATTTATGTATTTATGACAGAAAATGTGCTATGGCGTGATATGTATCGTTATCGGGATATAGATTTTGGCCATATCGCCCAGCCCTACTAGGCAGTGAAAGCAAAATGCAGGGTAACGTAACCAAACATAGAAAAAACTGCAGGGGAAGAGGGACCCGTTTCACTGAATATTTTGGGGGGATTTATTTACAATTAATTTGTTCTTGCCTTTCAAAATTATTTCCTTGCAATATTATTTATTTTGCTCAAAACAAAATAAGCACATTTGTTTTGGCTTTCAATATCATTATTTTTGTTTGCAACACTCAAGATATTTGTTCTCGAATTCAAAAGGCTTGCTTGATATTAAAGGCGTTAGAGTAATTCCATACTCCTTCCTCCACGTGGCGATGTTTAGACGTCTTTGTCTGGTGTAAAAGTAGGCTATTGCAAACATCACAAATGTATATCTGGTTAAAACGCTGATTGTTTTTGCCCCAATGCAATGTGTAGACTGTGCCCTGCTTGTGCTCCTGCAATATTCTTAGTTAGCCTACATCCCAAATTAGCCTACAAAATATCTTTACTTTTAGAATATTCATTTCAAATAGCTGCAGGGTTTTTATTTCTGCTATTCATAAATATGAGGCAGAGACGTAGGCTACATCATGTCAATCAAATTGGTTCAGAAGAGGGTGAGTAAAGAAATGTGAAGAGATTGGGAAGAAATGTAAGAAACATGACGGGCGGGGGAGGGTGAGCAGCAACTATGTAAAAAAAATAAGAATCTGTGTGTAAAATAACATTAGCAGCTCCCGGGTGGCGCAGTGGTCTAAGGCACTGCATCGCAGCGCTAGCTGTGCCAACAGAGAGTCTGGGTTCGAGCCCAGGCTCTGTCGCAACCGGCCGCGACCGGGAGGTCCGTGGGGCGACGCACAATTGGCCTAGTGTTGTCCGGGTTAGGCCGGTAGGAATATCCTTGTCTCATCGTGCACTAGCGACTCCTGTGGCGGGCCGGGCGCAGTGCGCGTTGACCAGGTCGCCAGGTGCACGGTGTTGCCTCCAACACATTGGTGCGGCTGGCTTCCGGGTTGGATACGCGCTGTGTTAAGAAGCAGTGCGGCTTGGTTGGGTTGTGCTTCGGAGGACGCATGACTCTCGACCTTCGTCTCTCCTGAGCCCGTACGAGAGTTGTAGTGATGAGGAGACAAGGCAGTAAATACTAACAATTGGATACTACGAAAAAGGGGGTTATTTTTTAAAACAACATGAGCAGAATGTGAATCTGATTGATCAGCTCTGGGGAAAAGATTGAGGGGGGCAGGCAGGATGGTTACCTACCGATCCATAGCTCCGGCCTTTACATAAAGAGCATTAGGCCATCGATTTAGTGTTCACACAAGTTGAGACAATGCCAAAACATACCAGGCCAAATTTTTTAATCTCCTTTAGAAACTTGGTGAGGAATTGCTTGAACACCAGATTACATGAAGGCAGCTGTGAAACCTGTGTAAAAAAAGAAAAAAAGAAAACTCAGGAAAGTGACATTTCACCTTCTCGCCATTCTGTCATATGCATTTAAGAGATGTTCAAAATAATGTGTATTTGTCATGTTTTTGTTCAAATAGCTAGCTACTGCAATAGGAAACATGTCAAAGAAAACAACAAAACATGGCAACATTAAACATGTCGTCCCCCACAAATGTTGCGGCGCCCCCTTTTGGGCCAATTAGTGACAAATTAATGCTCAAATAGGACAGGAGGTATGCTTTTTTTTAAAGTGTGGGGTTTCAGTTGATTACTATAGCAGCCCCCTTGGGCCAATCAGTGTAATTTGCCAAAATCAGGACAGTGGTGTCTGATATATCACGCGTGTTAACTAGAATCATATTCCTGAGCACGTGTGCCAAATTTCAGATCTTCTGTCTCAACTTCTGAAAGCTTGCGTAGGAAAAGCCAACTGACATTTATTTACCAAGGAGGTGCTGACCTGTCGTATCCTCTTCAACCACATATTATTATTATTAGACCCTGCTGGTCTATGAACATCTTGAAGAACGATCTGGCCTCATAATCATCCCCTGGCACAGTCAGAAGCGTACTGGCCAACCATCAGAAAGGGGATCCCTAGTCAGTTGCACAACTGAATGCATTAAACCGAAATGTGCCTTCCGCATTTAAAGCTGCACAATGCAGAAATCGTTCTGCCATTTCAGTTTGTGACAAAACAAGCAAGTCTAGTGTAGATAATCAGTGTACCATTTAAAACAGAGTGAAATATATTATTCATAACCAAAAATATTGCATTTTCTTTTGTTTGAAGTTGGTGTACAAAACCGAAAGTAAAAGACCAAAAAATATAACGCCATTTTTTTTATAAAAAAGCCCCGATTTACATGTTACTTATGAGTGCATTTCACACTACTTTTGGATTACAATAAGATTAAGGCTCGTTTGAATGTCCTGCTTAATAGAATGTTTATGTCATCGCAAATCAACTGCATTATACTTACACTTAAACCAGTAAAATGGCTCTTTGGCTAACTTTTGCGACAGCCTATATCAACGAGCGTTACGATTCTAGCGAATAACTGCTGGTCCATAAATTATTTTGCAAAGATCACAACCAAATATAATCTTAACGACTGTTCAATCAATAATCAAAACATTGTAAGCGTATGACAACCACAAAAAAAAAAGTTTTGTTAAGAAGTAATAAAAACAAATCTAGGATATGTTGAATGGGCGATGGCTTTCTTGCCGCGAAGAGTTTCATGTACTGGAAAATGCTCTTCGATAACACACATTTCTGTGAATTTGTTCGTGTCGCCTAAAAAGTAACATTTTGCAGCCTTTCACATTATTTTACCCATTGGTCAAAAACATTTTTTTTGATGGGACACCCTTAACAATAAAATAATAATTTAAACTAATGGCACCGAGTCATGGCACGAAAAGCAGGCATTGCGCAGCTGTTGTACTGTACCTCAGCAGGCTTTCTCATGGTCTTTGTGCTTGGGTCGTAGTTCAACATATCATATGGATCAATCCATTCCTCATCGTCCATCTGCCCTTGAGCAACGAGCAACAGGCTGCATACAGCAGCAGTGATGATTAACATCGTGACAGCACTTGTTGACATCTTCTTCCTTTGAAGACGGCTAGCTAACGTTACTACTATAACATTTGGAGGCTACTCTAGCTAAGCTACATTTAATAACTCGTGCCTCAAACACAACAATAACTTCAAGCTGTGGTCTAACTGGCTTTGGCGACATTCTTCTTCGTTGGTATAATGGCGTTCGCAACAATTACATGTGCACTCCGCCACCTACCGATCCTCGACTTCGACGATGTCATCTACAAAATAGCCTCCAACACTCAACTCAGCAAACTGGATGCAGTCTATCACAGTGCCATCAGTTTTGTCGTTTTGGGGGCAACTGCCCGGCACCCTCCACAGCAACCCGCCAAAGCCCCCAAAAAATCTTCTTCACCCAAATCCAGATAGCTGATGTTCTGAAAGAGCGGCGAAATCTGGGCCTCTACAAATCAGCCGGGCTTGACAATCTGGACCCTCTCTTTCTAAAATGATCTGCCGAAATGGTCGTTTATTCCATGTGTAACTCTGTGTTGTTGTATGTGGCGAATTGCTATGCTTTATCTTGGCCAGGTCGCAGTTGCAAATGAGAACTTGTTCTCAACTAGCCTACCTGGTTAAATAAAGGTGAAATAAATAAACACATTTAAAAAAAAATAGTCACCAAAGCCCCATATACCACCCACCACTGCGACCTGTATGCTCTAATCGGCTGGCCCTCGCTACATATTCGTCACCAGACCCACTGGCTCCAGGCCATCTATAAGTCTTTGCTAGGTAAAGCTCCACCTTATCTCAGCTCACTGGTCACGATAACAACACCCACCCGTAGCACGCGCTCCAGCAGGTATATCTCACTGGTCATCCCCAAAGCCAGCACCTCCTTTGTCCGCCTTTACTTCCAGTTCTCTGTTGCCAATGATTGGAACGAATTGCAAAACTCGCTGAAGCTGGAGACTTATATTTTCCTCACTAACTTTAAACATTAGCTATCCGAGCAGCTAACCGATCGCTGCAGCTGTACATAGCCCATCCAATCTGTAAAAAGCCCATCCAATCTACCTACCTCATCCCCATATGGTTTTTATGTACTTTTCTGCTCTTTTGCACACCAGTATTTCTACTTGCACATCATCATCTGCACATCTATCACTCCAGTATTAATTTGATAAATTGTAATTACTTGCTACTATGGCCTATTTATTGCCTTACCTCCTCATGCCATTTGCACACATTGTATATAGGACTTTCTTTTTTTCTATTGTGTTATTGCCTGTACGCTTGTTTATTCTATGTGTAACTCTGAGGTTGTTGTCTGTGTCACACTGCTTTGCTTTATCTTGAACAGGTCGCAGTTGTAAATGAGAACTTGTTCTTAACTAGCCTACCTGGTTAAATAAAGGTGAAATATAAACATTAAATTAAAATAATGCTGCCAGGATGTCAAGCTGCTCTCTTGGCTGCTGGGCTGACATGGGCTTTTGCCGAAGCAATGCATTTCAGACACCAGCCTTGACGGATTTGCTTTTATTGCTCAGTATTGTTCAGCCATTTCTACCAGGGCCTCACTGTAGTAGTCATCCTTGGTCAAGGAACTGAAACACTTTAGCATGTCTTCCACCAGATCAGGTGAATCAGGCAGAATATCTGTAAGATAAACACATGATATAGATGAGGGGAACTTAAACTGTTCGAGACAAACCGTATCATTCTAATGGATTGGAGTTAAAGGTTTTATTCTGGGACTTTTAGTTAATAAAACTCATCAACTGTTGATATACAGATGTATATACAGTATCAGTCAAAAGTTGACACACCTACTCATTCCAAGGTTTTTCTTTATTTTTTAAAATTAGTATTTCCTACATTGTAGAATAATAGTGAAGACATCAAAACTATGAAATAACACATATGGAATCGTGTAGTCAACAAAAAAGTGTTAAACAAATCAAAATATATTTTATATTTGAGATTCTTCAAAGTAGCCACCCAATGCCTTGATGACAGATTTGCACACTCTTGGTATTCTACCAAGCAGTTTCATGAAGTGGTCACCTGGAATGCATTTCAATTAACAGATGACCCTTGTTAAAAGTTCATTTGTGGAATTTCTTTCCTTAATGCGTGTGAGCCAATCAGTTGTGTTGTGACAATGATGTATCTTATGAAGTCATTGCGTCGCCTGAAATGTAGCTGTTAAATACATAATATATACAGTATATATATTTAACAATAAAACAAAAATATACTTTATAGTATCGTTTTATGAAGCAAATAAGTAACATAGCTGTGGTAATTCATCACGGACTGCATCAAACTAGTTATTCCTACAGGTCACGAGCTGGGCTGGGACATCACTAATTTGTTCAGATGCTTATGAATTCCTCAAATGGCCATTTGAAACTCTTCAAACTAGTTCCATGTGTTTTCATTTTGAAATACTCAAATAGACGTCTATTAAAATACCCTGAAATAAAAGATGACATTCTGTATGGTTGCCTCATATTCATAATCTGTCTGTTAAATGTGCTCACTCACTAGCTAATGGCTGAATTGGCTATCTCAATGGCTGCAGAAAATCCAGAGGTATTGTTGCCGTAAGATACATTTTTAAATCAATTTCAGCACTCTGCTTTGGTACTTAAAATACTAACATAAATGATTGTCTAACAATCAACTATAATAAAATAGTCACTATTTTATGTCATTTAAAAAAAACTAAAACTGATCAGCAAGTCCTGGTTTTATCATAAAAACAGTTACTAAGAATAAAGCATAAATTAATAGATTGCACATCAATATACTGTTATACTAACCTGGCTACAACTGGGTTTTGTTTTGCCTGCTGATAAAGGGGCACAACCATCTCATCCCTGGCATACATGATGTTATTGACGACAGCGAAGAGGGTCACCACTATACCACTACTTGGTCCTATCGGACCTCTCCCTGCAAAGCTGTTCTCCCTCAGCATGTCATTCAACAGTTGAAGGCCCTCATCCTCAGACTGAGTCAGGATAACCCCAAGGGGGAGACAAGTGCGGGTAAGGAGAAGAAAAAATACTCTGCAGTTCAGTCTGGCCATGATCCCAGATGAATCACTGAAGCAGAGCTCCCCACTGTGCACAACGATGTGTCCACAATTTCCTACACCACCACTAATACTGTGACACTAACCACAATACAAAAGGAAATTATCATAATAACTACAAATATCACCCAGTATCTTAGGCAGATTCCTTAAAAAAAATATTACTTTACTTACCGGTAACAGAACTGGAGGTCTGGACCCCTCCTGTCTCAGCCTCCAGTATTTATGCTGCAGTAGTTCATGTGTCGGGGGGCTAGGGTCAGTTTGTTATATCTGGAGTACTCCTCCTGTCCTATCCGGTGTCTTTCTTTCTCTCTCTCGGAGGACCTGAGCCCTAGGACCATGCCTCAGGACTACCGGGCATGATGACTACTTGCTGTCCCCAGTCCACCTGGCCGTGCTGCTGCTCCAGTTTCAACTGTTCTGCCTGTGATTATTATTATTTTACCATGCTGGTCATTTATGAACATTTGAACATCTTGGCCATGTTCTGTTATAATCTCCACCCGGCACAGCCAGAAGAGGCCTGGCCACCCCACATAGCCTGGTTCCTCTCTAGGTTTCTTCCTAGGTTTTGGCCTTTCTAGGGAGTTTTTTCTAGCCACCGTGCTTCTACACCTGTATTGCTTGCTGTTTGGGGTTTTAGGCTGGGTTTCTGTACAGCACTTTGAGATATCAGCTGATTTACGAAGGGCTATATAAATACATTTGATTTGATTTGATTTGGACAGAGGGATCTGTTCGCTGAGGTGAAGATGTAGTCCTTCATACGCCATCTGCTGGTCGTTCATCAGGATAAGGGGGAGTGCCCGATTTCAAATTGCTGGGTCAGTGTCTCTATGATTTTGGGCCCCACATCCGTATGCCTGAGGGCGTCTGCTACAAACATGTTGTGGTTGTGGTTGTGGACATTGTACATCCATACAATGGCCAAATATTCCAAAATATGAAGCTCTTTGCTCCTGGGACGAACCACACACAACATTGTGTCAGAGAACAAAAAGGGGATAACTTGATTGACAAACTGACTTATTAGACATGTGAATCACTGATCCACCATCCAAGGGTGTTGTGGGGCCCTAGCCTGGTAGGGGTCCTTAAATGTTTAGAGAATGATTTGATTATCATTTAAAAAATGTTAGACAAAATAATCTGTGATGAAAATTAAAACGTATAACCATAATCAGATCAGGCATCTCCATCACCCTTACAATGCACATGGTTTGGTCCATTCTCCACGAGGAGAAGAAAAAAAATACAGCTGATCTGACAGTTGCTCCGGCATGTAGCCTAAGCATTCACGAGAGATAACCACTATGCCCCCCTCAAAAACAAAATTGGGTTTCCAGAAAAGGAAAGAAAGGAAACAGAGAAATTCAGGGAATAAATTACTCACTACGTTTTTACACAGAAAAAAAACGAGGAGAATGATTTGAGTGGTAAGTCAGTGCAGACGGCCTGCAGAACTGAGTAGCCTAGCTAGCCAATATAGCTAGCTTGCTAGCGTGGACTCACTCGGCTCGGTCAGAGTAGTAATTATTAACATGATGATGATGAGCTACAACTACCAGCTATGGCTAGCTAATTTGGTATTATTTAGATATTCGTGTATTCCCCAATATTTGCGTGATATTTGTTAGCTAGCTAGACTAAAATTAAAACCTAACATGTAGCCTACCTATCCATACTGTAAATGCTACTACTATTGCTGTAGACAAAGATCCCAACGTGTGTCCACTACATGAAGGTATGGTGTTCTTTGGATGCAACTCAGCATTCTTTGTCCTCCAAACACGACGAGTTGAGTTTTTACCAAAAATGTATATTTTGGTTTCATCTGACCATATGACATTCTCCCAATCTTCTTCTGGATCATCCAAAATGCTCTAGCAAACTTCAGACGGGCCTGGACATGTACTGGCTTATGCAGGGGGACACGTCTGGCACTGCAGGATTTGAGTCCCTGGCGGCGTAGTGTGTTACTGATGGTAGGCTTTGTTACTTTGGTCCCAGCTCTCTGCAGGTCATTCACTAGGTCCCCCCGTGTGGTTCTGGGATTTTTGCTCACCGTTCTTGTGATCATTTTGACCCCACGGGGTGAGATCTTGCGTGGAGCCCCAGATCGAGGGAGATTATCAGTGGTCTTGTATGTCTTCCATTTCCTAATAATTGCTCCCACAGTTGATTTCTTCAAACCAAGCTGCTTACCTATTGCAGATTCAGTCTTCCCAGCCTGGTGCAGGTCTACCATTTTGTTTCTGGTGTCCTTTGACAGCTCTTTGGTCTTGGCCATAGTGGAGTTTGGAGTGTGACTGTTTGAGGTTGTGGACAGGTGTCTTTAATACTGGTAACAAGTTCAAACAGGTGCCATTAATACAGGTAACGAGTGGAGGACAGAGGAGCCCTTAAAGAAGAAGTTACAGGTCTGTGAGAGCCAGAAATCTTGCTTGTTTGTAGGTGACCAAATACATATTTTCCACCATAATTTGCAAATAAATTCATTAAAAATCCTACAATGTGATTTTCTGGATTTTTTTTCTCATTTTGTCTGTCATAGTTGAAGTGTACCTATGATGAAAATTACAGGCCTCTCTCATCTTTTTAAGTGGGAGAACTTGCACAATTGGTGGCTGACTAAATACTTTTTTGCCCCACTGTACGTAGACCTTAGCCAAATACATTTAAACTCAGTTTTTCACAATTACTGTCTTAAAGAAATCCCTGTCTTAGGTCAATTAGGATCACCACTTTATTTTTAGAATGTGAAATGTCAGAATAATAGTAGAGAATGATTTATATCAGCTTTTATTTATTTCATCCTAACCGACTTGCCAAAACTATAGTTTGTTAACAAGAAATTTGTGGAGTAGTTGAAAAACTCGTTTTAATGACTCCAACCTAAGTGTATGTAAACTTTCGCTAATAGCGTTTCATTCGGTGACGTCACTCGCTCTGAGACCTTGAAGTAGTTGTTCCCCTTGCTCTGCAAGAGCCGCGGCTTTTGTGGAGCGATGGGTAACGATGCTTCGTGGGTGTCACTTGTTGATGTGTGCAGAGGGTCCCTGGTTCGAGCCCAGGTAGGGGAGAGGGACGGAAGCTATACTGTTACATATGTATGTATGTATATAGTTTTCAAACTGATATGTGACACATATTAATGTCAAAATAACATGCCAAACAGGCAAGCCCCCCCCCGTCAAAAGAAAATCTGCCCTGAATGATGGGTCGCCATTGATCCTTCGACATCACCGGACCATCTGGTGAAGCATCCAGACCCCGTGACCCAAAGCTCTGATTCCTGCACATCCATCCTTGTAGCCATTTTGAATGCCTTGACGCCCTCTTTGTTATCTGTGCCCCACTACAGACAACACCCATCCAACGTCTGAACATCTTGAAAAATATTCATTTTAATAAATGTGCTATATGAATAAAGTTTGATTTGATTGATGACATTACAGCTGTAGAATATTTAAGTGCAGTTTTTCCATAAACTTATAATTGTTAACTTGGGATTGTATCACTTGACATATCAATTATATAGTGGAAATGATCCTATAAATCAAGACTGTGAATGCATGTACAACTCCTAATAAATAAATAAGTTGCCTTTGAAGATTTGTCTCTGGTATTGAAACTACAATACAGGCTGGATGTCTAAACAAAGTCAATTCTGAATGTCAATAGATTTTTAAAATTAATTCTCATCAATGAAAACATTCTAGAACTGAGTTATCAGTCATCAAGGTCTGGTATCCAGGGTAATCTGGTTAATTGATTAAGTGGCTCTTTCCTTGTAGAATGTTGACAGCTGTATGAGACACATTGTATAGCTAAGACGCTCAAACTTAACTTAATAGCTACACTCACCGACTCAGGATAAACGTTTATCCCTCATGCGTGCCCTGACCAAACGGGGTAAATTGCCCCTCAGTATATCTGCAGTTCTCCGCATGGCCAGACTTCTAGTGGTCTTCTCCTCTTATAATGCACTTCTGCTCATCCTTGAAAAATGTCATAAGGTCTGAAATACACACCAAAGTCGACATAATGTACAAACAATTATCTTGGCTAAGTAAAACAAAATGATTGTTTTGATATACTGCTCTGCTAACTAAAGTCTAGTCAGTGACAAGCTAAGACAGAGAAAGGGGACATAAATTCATGGATGGGCACAAGGGTTTCTGATCGTGTTGGTGAACAGTAGCTGACGGTGCCAGCTGGAGATGATGTGCAGCAGCTTCCCGCAGGAATTTGTCTTGCTGAGGTCTTCTCTTGCTAATTAGCATTTTGATTTTTTCACCGCTAAATGTTATCGATATTATGACCCGTCCACTGTGCCAGACGATTTCCTACTCCACAATAACTGAATTGGTGGAACAGTGCAGAAGAGAAACTCCCCCGAAAGTACTTATTTTTTTATTCTCGTCAAGATCAGAATGTGGGGGACTTATAAAGTTTCAGGGGTTTATTTTATGCCTGGCTACGTTAGGTTATTTGTAGACAGTTGGCGTCTACACACACCAGCATTTATTGTTACTGAATTGTAGGCTACCGGTAATTACATTTCCCCAAAACCTTTATGATTTTCCTGTGATGTTTTATTGACGTGCGCTGTGATGAAAAAAATGTGCCATACACACTCAATTAAATAACACCACTCAAATGGGTAGACCCGTCTAAATAAATACTATTAGCATATTCTTTACAATGAAACATATGATCTAGATGTCATGCCAAAGAGAGTGATCCACATGCATGATAATAAAAATCACGCATTATTGTTGTACAGGTTATACTTCACTTGTTATACTGTCAACAGTATATGTCTGTCTGACTACCCATGTGCCATTACACTAGAGTGCCATTTTGTGGTAACTTGACAGGGTATGTCCACACACGTTTAAATGTTAATTGCCTTTACTTGCAAACTAGAAAATAAAGGCGCAATAAATAAATAAAGGTACAAACGGTATAATACTGTGAGCGATATAGCCAATTTAACATGAGAAGTGTCCCGTTTTACTGCGCCGACTCTGGGCGATGACATCACAGGAGGGTAAAGGTCACGGTCAATACCAATGTCCATAATAACAACGCTTACATGAATAGTAATAATACTATACTGCAGTCAAGTACAATTCAGTAGGAATTATTTGTATAGTGTTCACCATATAACACATTTGTACAATGACCAGAATAAACAACGCAGGCCCAGTTCATTGTTCTGTTTGTTTGTAGAGAAAGTCAAGCTGCTCTTCACTGAAGTTAACTGAATCTGAGCATAAAATGCGCCAATCTTTCTCAAACCTTTCCCCTCTTTGACAGTGCAGGCAGCTGTAGGTCTACCATCCCACTGCATTACACCCTCGTATTGCTCAGAGAAGAGAGGAATAATGTACCTTTCTTAAAGTATAAAACCCATCCTTTGAAATTATTTTCTATTAACTGTAATTTTCATATCGCTCATGAAAGCATTTTTTATTGTATTCTGACACCTTCTGGCTAACATGTATACTGCAGCCAATGAGTGAAAGCATAAATGCCAACTTCTGCACAGCCTGTACACAAACTCAAACCTTTCGCATTGAAACATAAAAATAAACAAAAATACACCAAAAACTGTGATGGTGGTGCCGAGTAGGACGAGCACAGATCAGCACTGACAATTGAATACATGCAGAAAATAAAAAATCTATTAGGTCATGGGATAGTTCACCCAAATGACAAAATTACATATTGGTTATCCTTACCCTGTAAGCCAGGGGTTTTCCCCAAAAAATTGGACCGCGACATGTGAAAAAAAGTGATGTCATCAACAGCCAATGTTTACTTTTTTAATTTGGGCTATGACAGTCTATTACAAATCAGTCTGACAGTACTTTTGACAGTATTTCCACCTGACAAATCAGTTTGACAGTATTTCAATCTGAAGAAAGTATGGCTTGAGGTGACTGAAATGCATCAGAAAGGTATTGGGAAGTTCAGAAGATCATCAGGTCATCAGATCATTTCCCCCCCAGTCAGATTTAGTGCCTGGTCTTGCCAACTCTGTTCTAATGAGCTGCATGGTTTGTGGGCATTGTAGAGGGAAACAGAATTGTATTTTGTAGAGTAAACGGTTCAAAAGATAGAAACACATTTGTTGGAAGGAAACAGAAACCGCTCTGTTTATTACAACCACATCTAGCTAACCACGGTTCTATGAACCAAGCTCAATTTTATTTAAGTTTCTCCCGCGACTGTCATTTTCAAATGAGGTGACCCCACATTGGGCCATGACCCCTAGTTTGGGAAACAAAGCTGAAATAAAAACCAAAGCAATACCTTCTCCATACACTGATTACAGGGTAAGGAAACAAATGTAATTTTGCAATTTGTGTGAACTATCCCTTTTAAAAAAAGCAACCTCCTGGACTTAACACTGATAAAAATGGTTAAAAAAAAGGGAAAAAAAGAACTAGCTAATCAATATTTTATTAGTTGCACTATTGGAGAAGATGAGGAGATAATTCACTTGATACCCACCTCTGTTCAAGCACTGTTAGTTTCATGCTTTGTTAAACGGGGGTGATGGCGCATTCACCAGATCACACCCACGCAGTTTAGCAGCCGGGCTGAGCTCCCTCCCACTGCCTGTAGTCCCGCCGCCTACAATCACTATTGCCATGGCAACACATCAGTGACTTGCATTGGCAGGGAGGCCATCACACAGGGCTGAGATTGTGGAGGATGGGAGGGCGCTACACATGTGGGTGTTCAGTGATGAGTTGACCTGATCTCAGGAGAAAATCTGTATGTGTGTGTGTGTGAGAGAAAGAGATGAGAGGGAGGAGAGAGAGCGAGGGAGTGTGTGTGTGTGTGTGTGAGAGAGAGAGAGAGAGAGAGAGAGGGCGAAAGAGAGAGAGAGAGATGTGAAGTATGAAAAGGACCTGCGTCAGAGTGAGCAGAGTGAGTCATCGGGCAGTTTCAGAATGTTTTAATATGACACTGATGCAAATACTTTACCCCAGACAGCGGTTCATCATCCCTTTCTTTTTTAAGAAGAGAAACTGTTGACTGGACCACATTCAGTCTGTCTGTCAGCGTTCATTATACCTTATAAATACCAGTATAGGTTCTCTGCCATGGAACAGTTTAGCTGTCTAGCTGTAAAAAAAAAAAAAAAAATTAAAAGAAGAACTCAAAAAATCGAAATGTTGTTATTTTATCGTAGGACATAATAATAAGATTAATATAAAATATATATGTTTAAATCTGATAAGATAGAAAATATATTTTTCCTTCTTTCTGGATCAGACATATATCATGAATGAGGAAAGACAACCACCATAAAAAATAAAGTTTAATAATGTTTATGTGCTGTATAACAAATAAAATATATTAGTGTTTAAAAAAAACAGGTGCATATCTACTGTGTAGGCAAGCCTGGGCTAACTCGATGACTTACGATAACAGTGATAAGAACACGAATCAATGTACTATCAACATCTTGGCTGTCTATCACACTGCTGGACATGCGTTGGTCTGTGAACATTACATGACACTGATTAAACTAAACCAGTACAGAGGACAGGAGAAGTCACCTAGCACAGAACAGAGCAGACAGTGGGCCCAGAAAGTATGTACTTAGTACTTAAACAGTACTTACAAAAGTATTGCATTTGTTGCAGTCTATTTGACCTAAAGAGACTATTATTACAAAACTGTTGTGACTGCGGTGACGCCAAAAAAGACAAACAGACTCTATAGCAAGACAGATTTACACATTTGGAAACACAACATTAAACAACCATCTGAGAGCTAATTCTAACATACAAACATCTTGAATTATACATTGGTGGTCACAGCTGAAACACTGGTAGGATCTAAGACTACGAGGCTGTGTAACATGAACATCTTATGATACCAGACACTTTCACTTGTTTTCTCTAACAACAGTTATTCGGTTTTTGCTCTACACACATAAACACAGTACTGAGATTGACACCAACATTACACTGACAAAACTCTGCTTTTGGGATTAGGCAAATATTCTTGTAATAGTACAGGCCGAAGTGGCCCTGTCGGTCCAACAAGTGAGATATGTATTAAAACACAACTTTCTGGAGCGCAACAATATAACGGGGAAGAAATCAAGAAGTTACATATCAGGAAATATTCTTTTTGACAATATATCGCAATATTATTTTGGACAATCTCACAATGTTATTTTTGTGCTTGTTAGCTGTACATGCGCAAAAACTCCAGTATTTCCCCTTTTTATTTTACTAGGCAAGTCAGTTAAGAACAAATTCTTATTTTCAGTAACGGCCTAGGAACAGTGGGTTAACTGCCTGTTCAGGGGCAGAACGACAGCTCAGGGTCAGCTCAGGGATTCGAACTTGCAACCTTTCGGTTACTAGTCCAACACTCTAACCACTATAGGCTACCCTGCCGTCCCTTCTATAGCTTGTAATCTATCTTCTTTTAAAATGGTGAGCTAACATCCTTTCGGCACTTTTATTCACATGACTGATCAAAACACATTTTTTCATGGCTTTCATGGCTCTGCAGTATCAAATCACAATACATATCGAATTGGCACCTAAGTATCGTGATAATATCATATCGTGAGGTCCCTGGCAATTCCCAGCCCTAATAACAGACCAGGGGCCCTACTCAATACAATGGGTAACTCAATTAATGTTGTGTTGAGGTTCAAATGTGCATTCTTACAGTACAACATCATGTGTTTGACAGACTTATCAAGGAAACTCGATTTGTCTAGGCCAACCCACGGGCAGACTGGCCATCTGGCATTTCGGGCAAATGCCAGATGGGCTGGTCATTTTTTTGTGACTAGTGTGCCTGTCTAAACAGTTTTTTTGTGCACAATTATCATGGGGAAAAAATGGGCTGTTTATGGGGGCCTTGAGGAAAGAAATGGGCCGGTGTGGGGGCATCAAAGTTTTTTTTAAATGATAGGGCTGATTTTTGGTCCCAGTCCATCTCCGGGCCAACCTATCCCATAACACTGATCTGAACTCTAACTGGAGATCTATACACAAAAAATGATGCAGCCTCAGTTTAATTTACAGTACCACTCATAAATACATACAGTACATACAGTAGGATGATGCAAAACTATAATTTCTCCTCTCCAGATAGCTCTCTTTCCACCTCTGATTAAAACAGAATCCTACTGTATTCTTTACAGTACATCAGTTACCCACCGATCGAACACGACAAGCCAAAAATACCTTGGGGTATTTTTTTGTTCTTTTTCATATCCTGACCATCCTGACCGCTGCGCTCTTGTTTCACTTAACTTCATTCAAATTCATGTAGCGAAACAGAATGTAAGCTCAGGAGATCAGGATTGTGGTACAAGGCTACTTTCCCGACCCTTCATTCTTAAATAATATCATGCACATCAATCAATAAATACATAAAGGCCTATACAGCATGAAAGTTATCCTGTGAAAGGACATCCTCGTTCAGTTTTCCCCGTGACTGAATCTATGCTCTACTCTAGACGCTTTGGCAAAAACCTTAGACAAAATGAAAGAAAATAAATTTTTGAGGCAACGTTGGTTTGTTAAGGCTCTACTGTGGCTGTGCTTGCTTTAGTATCCATTGATTTGACTGAGATAGATGCTTAGTGTAAAAAGTGTAAATGACGACTAAAACCGCATGGGGAAACAGACGAAAGATGGGAGGCACTATGTGGAATCCTCTGGTTCTGATTTGATGGTCTTTCTGTCAGTGTGGTTGGGCGCTTGATGCGAGGATCCATTTTCTAAGGTAAAACACAAAGAAAAGATCATCAGAATAAAACATGCCATGTGTTTTCTAACCATATACCTTTTCACTCATTAGTGGAGCTTGAATGTAGGCAGGTGTGTGCATGCAACAGACCATTACTAATACTCACTGTTTGTAGTGTGTACGTATACATACGTGACTCAAGAATGAACATACATTTGCCCGAGTGGTGCTGTACCTGTTGCTGGTGCTTTGGCCTCATCTGTGTTATGGTTGTTATGGAATCGTTTGAGCTCATTGGCTAGCTGCTTCCCCAGGGGAAGCTCCCCCTCCGCCACACTCTTACTGGGCACCCGCAAGTTCATTGGTCGCTCGTCTGAAAACATCCATAAACACACAGACAAACATTAGGGCATGCGTAAACCATTGAGATGCACGCTGCCATCTTACACAATCAATTCCAATGGCACTGCTGTTAGAGTACCATTCACGAAGCTGCTTTAGGTGATACAAAAAAAATGACATTAACATTCTGTCTCTCAAAATCTTGAGAGATCTGATGCGCATTTGCTCTGGGCCTGAGTTTGTACTCCACTCGGTGCCCCTAAAAAAACATTTTATACTCTTCTTCTCATTCAACTTGAATAAGGTGCTTTAAATAGCTTATGAAGGAGAGACAGGATGAAAGAGAGAGCGACAGAGAGAGAGAGTGGGAGAGAGGAGAAAGACAAAGAGAGAGAGAGAGAAAGAGAGCGAGAGCGAGAGAGACGCCCCTGGGCAGCCACATGTCGGGGGAAGTAAACAGGCGTGGGAGAGTTAATGACAGGTGCAGAGAGAGGATAATTACGGGTAACATGAATATAATGAGCTGTCAGGAGTATGGGCCGTGCGAGAGAGAAAAGGACGAGAGAGAAAAGGACGAAGATGGGATGAGTCTCTGAGGGACGGCTACCGGCTTAACACAGTTATGATTCCTCCTCACTTTGAGATGTGTGAAGAAGAAAAACAGATACAAAATGAATCCCTGACTTATAAAATAAGATTTGAAGGCTGGAAATGGTGATTCACAGAGCTGTGAATTTGGAACATGAGGATAGCACTCATGTACGAGCGCACTCCAAAGAGAGAAGACAGACCGTACCGTTACCTTGGTGCTCTGTGCTTTTGTCTACCGACGTGCCGTTGGTGCCTGGAGCCTCGCTGAGGTATTTCAAAGCCCCTGCAGGTATCCTCCAGTCCAGAGCGTGTAACCTCTCCTGTACCGCGGCATCATGGAGGATCTCCATCTGTCTGGCTAACAGACGGTCCAACTGCACCTGTTAAAACAAAATACATTTACAGGGCGTTAACAACTGCTCCTACTCTTGTAAAAAAACATGCCTCCGGAAATGACCGGGTCAACTAAACGTGTCTCCGATAATGTTTACTTTATACAATTAGAAAAAATGTAACCCCTTTTTCTCCCCCAATGGAAGCCAGCCGCAGCAATGTATTGGAGGACACACCGTTCACCTGACGACCGCTAGGTCAGCCTGCAGGCGCCCGGCCCACCACAAGGAGTCGCTAGAGCGCAATGAGCCAAGTAAAGCGCTCCCCTAACACGGGCGACCCGGACTCCTGATCACAGCCGATTGTGATACAGCCCGTGATCAAACCCGGGTCTGTAATGATGCCTCTAGCACTGCGATGCAGTGCCTTAGACCGCTGCGCCACTCGGGAGGCCCATGTTTACATTTTATAATCCACTTTTCAAGTATGTTACCTGAAGGTTTCTCCCAACTATCTCCTCTCCTTTGGACTTGGCGCAGGCTAGCTGTTCTCTCAGTATGCCCTGTCTCATGTGGATGGCCTGCAGAGCCTCCTGGATGTCAAAGAAGTTCTCCTCTGTCTTGATTCTTTTAGGAGACGGCTCATCTCTGTCGCCGCAGCGAGACCTACAGTGGAGAAGACAATACATTCAGTTTGTATGCAGAGAAACAATTGAAAGATATGGAAAGCATCGTCCGAACATGACATGAATCATACCATAAGATCATTTACATAACTGAAAAATATGTCTCTGTAAAATGTAACACATTACAGTAACGAGTTACATAATAATAACCACGAGGAGAAAATGTACTTAAGCAAGTAAATAAGTCACCCATGCTTCCCAACTTCCCTTAGCATTGCTAACTCTAACAAGCAACGGTTGTGTGCGGTGCAGTGGAGGAGAGTGGCTCTTACTTGCTGGTCCTGTAGGTGTATTTGTAGGTGACCTCTCTGGAGATCTGCCTGGCCAGACCAAACAGCTCGTCTCTACGGGTCAGTAGCACCACGTCTCTCATACACAGCTGGGCTGCTGCTTCGTTCACTGTCAGCTGAAAGGCAGGACACGCGTGATAATAAGTCATGTTGTCAACTATAACTGTAGATACACAACTCTGTCAGTGAGCTCTTCAGTTGTAACTTCTACTACTGCCAACCTACTTTTAGATGGCTGAAGCAAAGCGCACGCACACATCTTCTTCGGGTGATTTACCTTTTTGTAGTTTTCACCTCTTACTTGTGGAACTGAGGTTTGTCACCTGTATTGCACTGCCACTGAGTAGACTAACCTAGGACTGCAAAAATTATCCCATCTCTTATCCCTACCTCATGAAGCGTCAGTTGTTTGCCGTCCCTCCTCTTCGAGTCGAAGCGTCCGTAGATGGCGCTATACTTCCTGACCTCCTCCGCTCTCCTTGGATCATCATCACTCATATCAAAGATGTGGCTAATCATCTTAGCAAGTTTCTTATTGGTCTTCAGCTGCTCTTTGACCTCTGTGGGGTCGCTCTTGGACAGGGCCGGGGTTATCCGGTCCACACACTCCAGGACAGACTGCAAAGCTGCAGCGTCAAGTGCCTCCAGACCCTCTCGGGGGGACGACGGAGACCCCCGGTCGGACGGAGAGAGGCTCTGTTCGCTGTCGTTGCTGTGACCCGACCAGAAGCGCCCCTCGCTGCCGCTCTGCAGTGGAGACCCCCCTGACACTCTGTCCCTGGCCACTTCCAGCTTTCCTGGATCCAGACATGTCGCAGCTATGATTTTGGGAACCTTGACATGGGTCTCGCCACGGGCGCTGTTGTTACCCCCTCGCTCCGCGCCGACTGACGTGGGTGACCCCTCGGGTAACTTATAGACTGGTATACTACACACCGGTACAGATGTCAGGGGCTGATTAAACAACGTTGGATTGGTGACCCAGTCTCGCAGGGATTTCTGGAGCCTCCGGACGTGCAGGGGCTTGCTAGCCATGCCCACCAGAGCCATAATCTCTAGGAACTCCTCCTCCCCGGCCTCACAGAGCTGCTGCACGTCATCTCCTCCCTGCTGGATGAAGGCCTCGTAGTAGTACAGCAGGTTGGCCCTCTGGAGGATTCGGTAGAGCTGCAGCTCCCCCAGTGTTCTGGGCAACGCTGCCGCCATGCCTGGGAGAGAGAACACAAGACGGGATGGGCAAGAGGTTCTGCCTGACCAGAGAGTGTTGGTGTATGTGTGTGTATGTGTGTGTGTGTGTGTTTTTGGGAGTGGGGGTGTGTTTTGGGTGTGTGTGTGTGTGTGTGTGTGTGTGTGTGTGTGTGTGTGTGTGTGTGTGTGACTGACTGACTGAGAGAGAAAGAGGCACTCCCTCCACTCCGCCTGAGTTCCCTTTGTAAGTTCTGCAGTACTAGGGCTGCAGAAGGAAGAGTGGCGGTTCGCAGTTAGAGCCCTGTTAGTTGCTGATGGGACCACATGCCACAATCCTCCTTTGCAGCATGCGTAGGTGGCCTTTCTCACACACACATGCTCCACTTGCTTTAGCCAAGGGATTGTTAACTACCCATTTCTTGCAAGTTAGAGGACTATGTCACAAATAATTAGATATTGCTGAACGACCCTTAGTTATGTGAATAATATAATTTGATTGTTTATCATCAATGGGAATTCAGAGTGTTTGTAAACAACTGCACAACTACTTCATAACCACATGCTGTCAAAACCTGTCAAAATGCAACGCAGCCTGATAAAACCGACCTTCCAAAGAACAGACCAGATCAAGAGGCAAAGATGACCATGGGAATATTTGCACAAATCAATCTAGCTAAATAGAAAATAAAAGAAAACACCACAAAGTAAAAATGTAAATGCAAAATGCAATAATCCAGCACCAGACTAAACGTCACTCAAAACCGGTCTTGCAAGTAAATCCACATCAGGAAGATGAGTAAAAAATACCATTGTCGGCAATAATAGAACAGTGCTGCAACATTGTATCAAGGCTACAACCTGTTACATTATTGTCATAGCCCAATAACTTATTCCAACGATGTATTTTAAGTGTTACATACCTGGTAAACGTTAGTCCCCTTTCGTTTCCTTTATCTAGTTGTTACAGTCTATCAGCTACAGTATAGGCTGAACTGCCATAAAATGTAACTGAATAAACTGTACAATTATCGGTAGATCTATAATTTCCTAATAAGCGCCCTCTCTGGCCTAAAAAGTCCTCGCGTTCTTTGACAACGTTTGCCTTCCCTCCTTCGCCTCCTTGAATAGAAATGCGATTGTGTTGAACGTCTGTAGACTAGATGAGCGTGAGCTGCCTGCTTGCTTACCCTACCCCCTCCTCCCCGGCGATTGAAATTGGGATATTCCGCGGTTGCTACAGTGCTCACTCCCACGCGCCTGCGTGACGCAAATCCTGGCGTGGGCGGACAGGGGCGTGGGAGGCTTCTGCATGGAATACCAAGCACCACATCTCAGCAGTGGCAGAGGCAGAGGCAGGCAGCGCCGGTCAACTGGGACGGTGTGAGGCGAGGGCAGAGTAGACCCTAAAACGCCCTTTTGGCTATATGACTGTATAGAAGTGAAACTGTTGACATTTCAGATAGACTAATAAGGATTGGCTCATGTCATCTATGACGTAATTAGGTTATTTGATCTTTTACTTTATTGATTGAGATGTTTTTTACTCCTTCACTCTTTGGATAAAACACGTTAGTATATGCAAATTATATTTCTATGCAAACATTTATTTTGAGTCTCTTGCCATGACAATTTAGTGTCTTTAGTGTTTTACCCATCACATTACTCTCAGAATTGAGGCAGTAAGTGGGAATATAGGCAGAGAGAGAAGGGGGACTTTGCCCTCTGTGTGCATGGGAACCACAAACATTTCTCTAAGGATTTACATACACCCACACAAATCTTCGGCTTGCACCAGCCCCTTTTCCAAATATACTCTCAGACTTGTGCATTGCCCATTTCACTTTGGGCGTGGACTGTCTACAATACTAATCAACTCACAGAATATAATATAATCAACTCACAGAATAAGATGTTCATTCTGTGTCCTTCACTGTCATGTGAATATAAACTCTTCACATTATTATCACAAATTATAGAAAGAAGAAAGGCTTGTTCTCTCTAGAGACACAACAGAAAGCGTCCTGCTTACTGTTATGATAACTCAATCTGCTTCTGTATCAATGAGCTATTTCTGGCAAGTAGGCCATGCAGCCACAGCACACAGCACAGCCTTAGGGAGATAATGAGGCTTTGTTTTTATCCTGGAGAATAGATCTAGAATATATCTAGAATCTACACACTGCTACTGAACAAACTCTCAGTGCACATTTCTTGTACTCGTGAGAAAAGAGACTCAGAAGCATGGTACACTTACTAACTTCTGTCTATATTTGCAGAGCTACTTTTTTCAGCTGCACTTTTTTTTTTAAAGAAAAATTATAATAATTATTACGTACAGTGCCTTGCGAAAGTATTCGGCCCCCTTGAACTTTGCGACCTTTTGCCACATTTCAGGCTTCAAACATAAAGATATAACACTGTATTTTTTTGTGAAGAATCAACAACAAGTGGGACACAATCATGAAGTGGAACGACATTTATTGGATATTTCAAACTTTTTTAACAAATCAAAAACTGAAAAATTGGGCGTGCAAAATTATTCAGCCCCTTTACTTTCAGTGCAGCAAACTTTCTCCAGAAGTTCAGTGAGGATCTCTGAATGATCCATTGTTGACCTAAATGACTAATGATGATAAATACAATCCACCTGTGTGTGTAATCAAGTCTCCGTATAAATGCACCTGCACTGTGATAGTCTCAGAGGTCCGTTAAAAGCGCAGAGAGCATCATGAAGAACAAGGAACACACCAGGCAGGTCCGAGATACTGTTGTGAAGAAGTTTAAAGCCGGATTTGGATACAAAAAGATTTCCCAAGCTTTAAACATCCCAAGGAGCACTGTGCAAGCGATAATATTGAAATGGAAGGAGTATCAGACCACTGCAAATCTACCAAGACCTGGCCGTCCCTCTAAACTTTCAGCTCATACAAGGAGAAGACTGATCAGAGATGCAGCCAAGAGGCCCATGATCACTCTGGATGAACTGCAGAGATCTACAGCTGAGGTGGGAGACTCAGTCCATAGGACAACAATCAGTTGTATATTGCACAAATCTGGCCTTTATGGAAGAGTGGCAAGAAGAAAGCCATTTCTTAAAGATATCCATAAAAAAGTGTTGTTTAAAGTTTGCCACAAGCCACCTGGGAGACACACCAAACATGTGGAAGAAGGTGCTCTGGTCAGATGAAACCAAAATTGAACTTTTTGGCAACAATGCAAAACGTTATGTTTGGCGTAAAAGCAACACAGCTCATCACCCTGAACACAACATCCCCACTGTCAAACATGGTGGTGGCAGCATCATGGTTTGGGCCTGCTTTTCTTCAGCAGGGACAGGGAAGATGGTTAAAATTGATGGGAAGATGGATGGAGCCAAATACAGGACCATTCTGGAAGAAAACCTGATGGAGTCTGCAAAAGACCTGAGACTGGGACGGAGATTTGTCTTCCAACAAGACAATGATCCAAAACATAAAGCAAAATCTACAATGGAATGGTTCAAAAATAAACATATCCAGGTGTTAGAATTGCCAAGTCAAAGTCCAGACCTGAATCCAATCGAGAATCTGTGGAAAGAACTGAAAACTGCTGTTCACAAATGCTCTCCATCCAACCTCACTGAGCTCGAGCTGTTTTGCAAGGAAGAATAGGAAAAAATGTCAGTCTCTCGATGTGCAAAACTGATAGAGACATACCCCAAGCGACTTACAGCTGTAATCGCAGCAAAAGGTGGCGCTACAAAGTATTAACTTAAGGGGGCTGAATAATTTTGCACGCCCAATTTTTCAGTTTTTGATTTGTTAAAAAAGTTTGAAATATCCAATAAATGAACATTTGAACATCTTGGCCATGTTCTGTTATAATCTCCACCCGGCACAGCCAGAAGAGGACTGGCCACCCCACATAGCCTGGTTCCTCTCTAGGTTTCGTCCTAGGTTTTGGCCTTTCTAGGGAGTTTTTCCTAGCCACCGTGCTTCTACACCTGCATAGCTTGCTGTTTGGGGTTTTAGGCTGGGTTTCTGTACAGCACTTTGAGATATCAGCTGATGTACGAAGGGCTATATAAATCCATTTGATTTGATTTGGATTTATTTACAGTAGTTTACTACATTATATTTTATGAAGGAGATTAATGATGAGGATAGGTAATTGAGTCAGAGAATGCGTTCCAAATGGGCACCCTATTCCCTATATAGCGCACTACTTTGGACCTGAGCCCTATGGGGAACAGGGAATAGGTAGCCATTTGGGACACAGGCAGAGTAGAGGAGCAGCTGTTGTGTGGTTTTAATGATGTGCTTTCCACACAGCCAGACAGGGCCAGGGTAACAGAGAACAGGTACGTTTAGCCCAGATAGTTTCCAGCAGCACACCCACTCCTTTAATCCTGTCTGTGGACGGCCCTGACCTGCCAGAGCGCGCGCGCACACACACACACACACACACACTCCCTCCGAGTACACCCAGGTCGCAATTGTAAATGAGAACTTGTTATCAAACCTGCCTACCTGGTTAAACAAAGGTGAAATAAAATGTAAATAAATAAACACCCGGCATTGCTGCCACGCACCCTGTTACATAGCTACATATAGGCTATATATGTTTTCCATTGAATACGGCCACTTTTAGAGATGAGATAACATATATATTTTCCATTTGCCTCAAATCGTTTCATCGGTACTGTATTTCAGATTTCTAATAGTGCTCTTTTTAAAAGTGTTCTGTACATCTTCACTGTTGTACCAATTACAAACACGTTTCACCGACACCCACGCGCGTGTGCGCTTGTCAGCCCCTCGCCTTACCCTGTGATACCACCCCCACACACACACCAGAGAAAGCTTCCTGGGCTCAAAATGGTTAAGATGAAGGACATGAATATCACATCAATTAGAATATAATAAATGCAATATTTACAGACATGAGCACTTATGCAGGTGTTATGACACATTATGCATTAAACACTATTAAACTATAAATGTGAATAGTTGACTTTCATAGTTTTGTTAGTAAGTGAACAATTTACATTTTGTAGGCGAACCCTAAACAGTATGTAACGTATAGCCCATTACTTTGTGTTTTTGTGTCCGATGCCATGAGCATCTTACGTCTGAGTGAACATGTGTCTGCGAGCTAAGTGTGGGTGGAAGTGTGTGTGTGGGCGGCAGAGTGTGCTGTGTATGTGGGCTGAAGTGTGTGTGTGTGTGTGTGGGTTGAGATAAGTACTACAATCTTAGAACTGATGAGGTAGTATTATTACTATAAGCTTGACGCCATTTTTAGATCAATGTCACTATGTTGGTTGTGCATCTATATGTTCATAAATGCAGCAGCTGAACATTCAGTGAATCCCCCCCCCCCCCCCAGTAAATAGTGGTCTGTCCATACAAAACAGATACATCGAACTAGTACCTAATGACAAACAGAGGCAGGCTAGGATGATCGGCCCACAATCAGGGTCCGTAGTGGGCTTCTCAGAGTCATAATGAATGGAGATAACATTCCTAAACCCCGTTTTTTTTTTACCCATGTGGGTGGGCCTACGATCACGCAGGTTCCAGAGACCCCCTCACCGCCCACCGCCTAGCCCAGCTAATGTGTGTCAAATTATCTTCCAATGTACTCACCCACTCACTCACTTATCCCCATCACGACTGGGCTGGCTCATAGGGCAGCAACAAAGGCTCTCCACTTCTGCCGGTCTTCGGCCATCTTCCCCACTGTGCACCAGCCCTGATGGTGTTGGAGCTCAAACTGCTAACGCAGGGGAAATATCACCTCACACAGATGCCAAGTCTAGACTCGTGCTCTTAAATGACGGTTTAATATTATCATTTATTTCAGAGACATTGTATTGTATCCTCAGTCTATCAAACATAACCCGGTTCCCTTTATAAAAACGAGTAGAACTGATGAAACAAACTACGCAAACAAGAAAAGGAGTAAAACTTATGTTGGTGTTCTCTTTGAAGCGAAAGCCAGACAATTTTGCATGATTATTGCCGCTAAGTTTTTGATCTCAACCCAACAGGCATGAAAAACAACAGCAGACGCTAGGGATTAGGATCCCCCCCACTCACACGCCCACCCGCAAATCAAGTCCCTGACTCAGTCACAAAACCTCAGCAACATAGTTTGCCTCACATGTACTTTACTTTACAGTACTTATCATATAAACAGACTCATCCAAAAGGATGAGTCTGTTTATCTCTCTCTGCACTTGACAAGAAACTGACATACCAATTATTGAAGTGCGGAAATGTTAAGTCGACTGCTTAGTCCTCAGGGAACCACTACTTAGGCCTAAATGGCTGTGGGCTGGGGAGTCGTTCTACTCCTCAACACTGTCCTTGCTCCTTGGATCCTACGGCTTTGCTGCCCAACCGGGTATTGGGGTGGGAGTAACCATGGCTCTGAGCTCCCCTGGTGTGCCTCCTGCAGGCTAAGGCTGGGGCTGGTGTGGGCTGTGGGCTAGAGGCTGGCCCTGTGGGCGTCATGTATGGTTGTATTGATGACGGTAGAGACAAAAGCCTCTCACTGTGTCCCACGGGGCACTTTTCCCTCACTCTGCAGGACATCCCGGGTCATGCTTAGTAGGGCACACAGCCACCGCAGCAAAACTGTTTGCAATGGAACGCGACAATCTGAGCTCTAATCTGACACATACAGGTAGTAGGCCGAGGCTACCACTTACACTGTTTTAAAAACGTTTTCCACCAACTTAACAATATGACCCTGGTGACTGTATATCCTGGAGTGTTCCTAAAAGATCATGCAGGCCTACACCATATCACACCTATCATTCTAATGATCAGCATGATTATTACCATGTGCAGCTATTTCATCAGTGCACCACTGTCACGTGTACAGTGCAAATTAATAAAAGGATGCTGCTACAGTACTACAACAGTCCCATGATGCCCTGCTGAACGTGGCAGCTGTTTGGTCCCATCATGTCCTAGCATGTTGGAGTGTCCACACCGCAGGCATAAATAGGACCAGTTCATGACTCAACACTTTCAGCAAAGCCATACGTACCCACAAGGCATCGCAGCGGAACGAATGTATGTGCGAGTCCGTGTGGTCAAGAGTAAACAAATATTATACTGGTGTTTGCCTCAATAAGATCGTTGAGGAACATGGGAATGTCATCATTTTTTATTAGACTTTCAAATGAACTGATTCATGGAGTACTTTCAAATGAACTGATTCATGGAGTACTTTCAAATGAACTGATTCATGAGAGTACTTTCAAATGAACTGATTCATGGAGTGCAGCTGATGGAGAAACCTTAAGGTAAAATTTTAAAATGATTAATTCCTTAGATGTAGACAACAGGCTTAACCATATTGTATAAGACAGCTGCCACGGTCAGTCTTGTCTCTTGAGACTGTTATATTAGAATCACTTTATATAGAGTACACCTAATAAGGATAATGAAGGACATTAATTGCTGTTTTCAAAACAAAGACGATTCGGGGGAAACAAGTCCAATAATGAAATCTTTTTTTTTTTTCCCATCTTCAACATCAATATAGCTTATATTTTCTGCCGAGACAAGGGATGTTGCAGATGGCATTGTGGTGTAGTTTCTGAAGAGAACACTATTACTGTCCTCCCACACACTCCCATCAGCAGCAACAGCACGCACACCCTGACCTGAACACACACACACACACTTAGGGTTAGTACTTCAATACGGTACACTACTGCCACCAAGTGTCTCCTCTTAGGATTTTAAAAACATGCCGGAATAGACAGCCATAATATCATTGAGACACCAGAAAAGCAGTGAATGATTTATCTACAAATACATTTTTATTGTCTACACACACATCATTTCATCCCAAGAGTCAAAATAATAACATGATTGTCAGAAGCACGTGCAGGAAGACACAGAGGAAATAAATACATTACATTCTAGACGGCAACAATCCCTTTTGACCCTTTCTAGATCAAATTCTATTTACACAATGCCAGATCACACACACACACACACAGAAAGCTTATCACTCAGTACCTTTTACAGCAGACAGTCATCGATGTGGAGTAGTGCTCACTGCTCCTTACCCCTTCCCTAATGTACATGTCGCAGGAACCAAAGGAGACACGCGAGTGAATGTAAGTACCGTCTCGAAACTCAACTCAAGCCTTTAATCTACTGCCGGAAAGACAGTTGATGTGAAGCCTCAAAGTTACCAGGTGAAAAAGGCAGGCTGCTCCACAGAGTTCCCCTAGTCTGGTATGGGAGAGGGCTGGGATTCGGGGTGCTCTGCGGGGTGGGCCTTGCTAGGTATGCTGCCTGGGGGAACCGTTATGGGGGTGTGGTGACTTCTGTTGCTCTGTGTTCAGTCTCCACTGCCTTGTATTCAGAAGAGTTCTGATCATTTTGCTCCTGGCAACAGACGAGATAATAGAACGTCATTGGCTAATCAATCACAACAAAATGTTTTGTGTACACTAAAGATATAATCAAACCATGCACTAAACTAGTAAACCAAACACGGGCACATAGGACATTTGACCACATTCACCACCGCATGTCACAAATACAGTGTGGAATTCACCTCTACAGTGCACACAAAGAGCAAACACAGTCTCACCTTTCTTTAGTTCACATGAAGGCGTGGGGAGAAATCGTTCACATATTGTCACTGTTAATCATACGATATAAAAATAAATCCCATTGAAGTCAAATATTTAAAAGGTTATAAAAAAAAGAAAGAAGAAAATAACATAAATTGGGCTTGAAATTCTTAAACTTTGGATTCGACACATCTGAGGACAAGAGTTCCCATTGAGATTTGACACATCTGAGGACAAGAGTTCCCATTGAGATTTGACACATCTGAGGACAAGAGTTCCCATTGAGATTTGACACATCTTTATAAGATGACTACCATCCATCATCCTACCTGCAGTGGCTGTGTCTCTGAGGGTAGACTACTCTTGGCCATGCAGTACATCTCTCTGATCTGGCAGACAGCGAAGGCTATGGTGACCCAGGGGGATCCACTCAGCACCCAGGCCGGTCTGTTAACATCCTCCTGCTCCTCCTGGTGCTTGGTCTTCTTAGCCGGGGGACTAGGGTTAGAGCGGGGCACCATCACACCCACCTGGCAGTAGTAGTAGTAGTAGTAGTAGTAGTAGTAGTAGTAATTAGTAGTAGTAGTACTAATAGTACACGTCATTGTCCCACAATTGGAAATTGGTTTGCTGAAAGAAGCAGTACAACAATTTGGAGAGTTCTGACCTGGTTCTGATTCTGCATCAAGTCTATGGTAGCGATGGGAACTGGACTGGAAGCAACCGGAATGTTCTCTGCTAGCATCCTGTCCTCTATTGAGGGGAATACAATTTAGGTTATTTGTGTATGGTACACTGTTAAAAATACAGGTGGTTTGCAGTTCTATAAATATTTTGTTTTTAGTGCAATATATGAAGCAATCCACTAATCCATTCTATACAGAACAAATTCCTCGAACAGTGCAGGGTCCCTCACCCTTTTCCTCGTTCTGTCCGGTCAGACATTGAATGAAGGAGAAGATGAGGAGTATCACCAGGGAAGCCATTCCAATCCCTCTGAACGTCTCTGCAGCTCCTGGAAAAAGAAAGATGCACTTAACAGACACAGAAACAACACAACGGTTACACTTCATGTTAAAGGTGTCATTTAACAGGATTATGAAAGGTTTATACATCGTTTATAGACAGTTGATTATTAGTGGGCTTGTATGTAGTTCATAAATGTGTAATAAATAGTATAACTCATTGGTTCTCAAAATCATGTTCTATTATAAAAACACGGCTGTATGTCAAGAGTTGCTTCATTTCACGACTCAAATGGGACTGTCAAAAGAGGCCGTTGTCGCCGCAGCCGTACCAAAATAGTTGACGAAGACTCCCCCCACCATGGCCCCACAGCCCCGTCCCAGCCCCAGGTGTAGACCCTGGAGGATACCCTGGGCAGAGGTCCTCAGAGCTGGGGGCACCGCGGCACTCAGGTAGGAGATACAGGCTGCCCAAATGGACGCATGGGTCACACCTACAGTACAAAGAGACAAGACAGAAAGACAAAACAAAAGGTTAGAAAAGTGAAATACTGTTGTAAGCCAGGGTTGTAGGTTTGATTCCCACGGGGAACAGTACGAAAATCTATGCACTCACGACTGTAAGTAACTCTGCATAAGAGCGTCTGCTAAATGAGTATAATGTCAATGATGCCAGAGGACAAGCATTGATGGAGGTGTTAAACATTACACAGCGTATAAGGATAAAAATGCTTCTTCAAAGTAGGGGCGGCAGGTAGCCTAGCGGTTAAGAGTGTTGGGCCAGTAACCGAAAGGTCGCTGGTTTGAATCCCTGAGCCGACTAGGTGAAAAATCTGTTGATGTGCCCTTGAGCAAGGCCCTCAACCCTAATTTCTCCCGTAAGTCGCTCTGCATAAGTGTCTACGAAATGACAACAAAAAAAACGTAAAATGTTATACATTATTTCAATAATAACGTCATATAGAAGAAAAAGCAGTCTGTCTTGTAGTATTAGCGCCAATAGGGAAAACAATCTAACAGGAAACCTCACCTCTCTTTTATTTAAGTCCTATAGATAAGGAAGTGTTGACACTTAGACTTCCATTCATCATCCGTCAGGCAGACGGACTTCTCATTCCTTGACCACAGATTCAAGACGTCGGATAGATATATACACACATCCTTACGCTGAAGTAACGGGGTGGTCATCTTACTTTGCTTTGTGGGCTGGGACTGCAAGACACTCCTCTAAGACAGAGTTCAGGAAGAAGCTATAGCACCAAAGCAAACAGTGCCTCTCACTAATGACCAGTAATAACGAGATTATTCTTATGTATTAAGTTTTTACTAGAAAAATTGTCATGAGGCGTAGGCCTATAAGACATTTTATCCGCCACCATTCAAAACACAACGCCATAGTTAAATTCCTTGCAAGAATCATGGATGAGTACATTCACTATACAATACGGGGCCTCTGTCCTAGAGCAGGGGTTGGCAACAGGCTTTCTTTTTGGCCCCCCAAAGTCTTTAGTAAAAAAAACAAATAATCATCATATACACTACATGACCAAAAGTATGTGGACACCTGCTTGTCGAACCTCTCATTCCAAAATCACGGCCATTAATATGGAGTTGGTTCCCCTTTTGCTGCTATAACAGCCTCCACTCTTCTGGGAAGGCTTTCCACTAGATGTTGGAACATTGCTGTGGGGACTTACTTCCATTCAGCCACAAGAGCATTACTGAGGTCGGTCACTGGTGTTGGACGATTAGGCCTGGCTCGCAGTCGGCGTTCCAATTCATCCCAAAGGTGTTTGATGGGGTTGAGGTCAGGGTTCTGTGCAGGCCAGTCAAATTCTTCCACACCGATCTCGAACAAACCATTTCTGTATGGACCTCGCTTTGTACACGGGGGCATTGTCATGCTGAAACAGGAAAGGGCCTTTCCCAAACTGTTGCCATAAAGTTGGAAGCACAGAATCATCTAGAATGTCATTGTATGCTATAGCGTTAAGAATTCCCATCACTGGGGATCCCGAGTGGCGCAGTGGTCTAAGGCACTGCATCACAATGCTGGGTGTACCACTAGAGATTCTGGGTTCGAGTCCAGGCTCTGTCACAGCCATCCGCGACCGGGTGACCCATGGGGCAGCGCACAATTGACCCGGCGTCGTCCGGGTTAGGGAAGGGTTTAGCCGGCAGGGATATCCTTGTCCCATCGCGCACTAGCGACTCCTGTGGCGGGCCGGGCACATGCATGCTGTACGGTGTTTCCCCCGACACATTGGTGCGGCTGACTTCCGGGTTAAGTGGGCATTGTGTCAAGAAGCAGTGCGGCTTGGTTGGGTTGTGTTTTGGAGGACACACGAGTCTCGACCTTCGCCTCTCCGAGTCCGTATGGGAGTTGCAGCAATGAGACAAGAATGTAACTACCAATTGGATACCACGAAATTGGGGAGAAAAATAGATTTTAAAAATATTTCTCTTCACTGGAACTAAGGGGCCCGAACCATGAAAAACAACCCCAGACTATTATTCCTCCTGCACCAAACTTTACAGTTGGTACTTTGCATAGTAGTTTTGGGTAAAAAAAGAGTGTAAAATCACCAGGAATTCATCTAAAAATGTGTTTCATTTAGGAAGTCTGTTTATACACCAAAAAAATATATAATACATGATTGTGTCTCAAAATACAATCTCTTTTTGGGCTTAGTTGTGGTCAATTTGCAGTGTACAAATTATAATTATTTTCTGGGCCCCGACCATTCTCTTCGACAAAAATCAGCCCACTCTGGATCTAGTTGCCTACCTCTGTCCTATTGGTTATTTTGCACCCAAGGTGTCTGAAAGAGGGAGTGGAACAGTATTATTCTCCTGTCCAGTGTTTGACAAGACCCATCCAACCTGCTCTTAAATAATCTCTCATCTGTAACCACAGAAAGACAAACAGGGGTAACATTGTGCCTATTCACTAGTCATATGACATTACCAGGATATCCTTATTCAATTTCCTTTTGTTGATACTGTCTTTTAATTTGACTGTTTTTGATGTGATACTGTAATGTCCTTTTCACTTAAAATCAATATTAACATTCCTTTAAGTTATATCTTATCCTGTTCTTGTTTCGTTGGCATGGAAAAGGGTGTTTTATAAGGCAGCGATTGCTTGAAACAACAGAGATTCCCATCCTAAGATGTACTTTACTGAGGCTCTACAGCCCTTAACAACGGACTCAAATTTGAACCTTTCCTCAGTCAGATGTCAACAGGAAGTAACGTCAATGTCGGACCTGCTCTCTCTTACCTTGCAAGACCTCCATAGGCAGAACTATCCATGCATTCTCCAAGTAAGAAATGTACAGGTAGCGTGCTGTGTTACATGCCAAGCCAATGTACAAGACCCTAAGTTAGGAAAACAGGGAGGAAAGAAAGAAATTAGTGATGAGATTTTCAGAGGTTAGGTACTCCGAGCAAAAGTTATTAAGAGGAAGCAAACAGATCAGCGTCTTTTGTCGCGTTAATTATCTCAGGTCCAAAGAGATGCCCTACCAGGCATAGTTAGTATGACTCTTTGCGTACAGTGCCCATTGAACTGGTGAGGCAAAAAGCAGTGGCACAAATTCCTCTTGAGACCTTTGCACTAATAGGTAACTGCATTACTTGCCGGGTTATAACCACCCAAGATGTTAAGAGAAGAATGTTTGTGTGTCAAAATGACATAGGTCACACAGAGCTGATAGAGTGATGGCCCTCTCTCCTTAAACATAACACCACACTCTCAAATGTCCCTGCTCTGTGCTAGGTCTGTCTGTCTGACTATAGTATACGCTGACTATAGTATAGGTCTGTGTGACGTTCAAGCAAGAGGCACTCTAAATGAACACAATTTGTTTACATGCAGCATGTCTAGCTGAGGTGAAACGGGATAGAGAATGTGGAAATCCTCAGTTTCAGAAAATACTGTGTGCTTTTGTTGTTGTTGTTGCTGCTGCTGTTTCTGGTAAAAGATTTGGCTAAAAGAGATGGATAATGCGATATACCTTCCTCCACCACCCTCCCCAAAACAACAACAACAACAACAACCCCATCCTTACCTGATGTGTCCCACCAGCTCAATAAACTTATGACTGGTGAAGTAAGCAGCCAGCTCCGACACATGACTCAGAACCGAACACACACCAAACAGCGTGGTGGTCCCCTTCAGGTCCTCTAGATGCCAATACAGGAAGGTGAACACAAAGCCGTAACCGAAGCCCATGAACCAGGCGACGAACAGCACCGTGCTGTACTGAACACTACAGAACAGCCTGAGGAGGTCACTGTAGTAGAAAGGCTGTTCGGGGATGGTGGACTCTGGGGTGATGGGGGTCTGGTCCGAGGTGGAGCTCTCGCTCCCCTCTGGAGATGCCACGTTCCCGCCTACCTGTTTGACAAAAATAAGGTGTGAAACAAATAATAATAATAAAAATATTCTATTTAAAGCAGTATTTACTTCTGCTAAAGAAATTAGAAAGACTATTCCACTTAGTGTGAGTTTTAATTTTCCAGTTGATTTACCTGTGGTATCTCTACCTCCTGGGGCCTCTGAGACAACTCCTGTCTGTAGTCCCCACTGTCAAATCAAATCAAACTTCATTTAAAAGATCATTTAAAACCACCACACATTTACAGTAAAATAATAAAATGAAAGATATTAAAAACAAACAGCAATTGTATAAAATAGACGAATAAAAGTACATAAAACAAAAAGAAAGTCTAAAATAAGAATAAAATCATTGATTTAAGGCAAAGCTAAAAGGGTAGGGTTTCAAACATAATTTAAATTGTGTCTGCCCCTATTACCTGTCGAAGTAGAATTGTGTTGCTACCACCAGGGCCAGGCCCATCATCACTCCAAACACTATGAAGGCCACCTGGACAAGGAATGAAAGAAAGAGAGAATGAGTGAATGTATGAATGAGTGAACAACTGAACAAATTTAATTAACTCCGTTTGTATTTACGCATCAACTATGTCGTCCTTAGCGACCCATTGCTTATTATTTGTCACATGTTCAATGTCATACATCACCTGGTAGTTCTTATATTCGGGCAGGATACAGCCGACCACGCCGTCGATGAGCAGCGTAAGGTGGGTGTGGTCTATCCAGATACCCACTAGCAGCATGGTCACGCCCCAGCCAAGGGACCCCCACATTCTCTGCAGGCCGTAGCGGTCCCGGTGCTTCCCCAGGTACTGTAACGTCACCGTGTCCACAATGGTGACTGCCGGCGTGCTGAAGAACTCCCCCACGATGATGACCAAGAGGATTAGGAGAAAGATGCTCTCTACCTGATCCTCGTTGTACTCAATGATGTACTCTCTGGGTTGGGTGGGAGCAGGGGTAGTGGTTGCCATAGTTGTTGAAGTAGTATTTGGTGTAGCTTGAGTGGTATTGCCCTGCTCGTGAGGCACCAATATGGAATGTGTGGTGGGGGCATGGTTAGGGGCAAGGGTGGGGTTTTTAGTGGTTAGTGGCATAGTTGTGGTATTCAGTAAAAGCTGAGTGGTATTGGCTTGCTCATTAGGCACCACTCTGGGTTGGGCATGGGTGGGGGTGTAAGTGGTTGTTGCCGTGCCATTGTTCTGCTCGTAAGACACCCCTGTGGATTGGGTGGTATTGCTATCAGCACCTCTTCTATGCCTGCGGCGTACACTATAGCCAGAATCACGGCCATTCAAAACAAAAAGGAAGCTAGGAAAGTAACTTCGAAACAAATCCCGACGACTTCTCCTCGTGTGATTGGTGGAAACGTCCGGTAGCGAGCCGTTAATTGGTATCATTGTCGTCAAGGGGAGTATTGGTGGAGCCACAGTGGTGATGTCCACCTTCTCCTTACAGACCATGGCAGCTGGTTTGACAAAGCCGATGCCACAGTTGAACACCAACCAACACAGCACAGAGAACAGCAACAATGGCTTCCCTTTCTTAAAACGATCGGCCACCACTCCCCAGAATGGCGCACTGCAGAACTCTATAAAGTACCGGATCCCAACCAACAGTCCACTACGGCTTGGTGACATCCCTAGCTGTTTGTAGTAGACGGCTAGGAGTGGGTGCAGGGATCCGTATGCTGCATAGAAGAAGAAGTAGAAGATCTTGGAGATGAGGAGCTGGGAGTTGACTCGAAGGCACATCCTCTCAAAGCAGCCTAGGTCTTTCAGTGGCGAGGCCATGGGTGTCTCTGGAGCAGACTGTGTGTCTGATGCTGCAGCAGACACTGGCTCTCGGTCGGTCTGCAGCTCCAGGGAAAGAGTGTTGAAGGGTTCGTCCAGGACGTACTTCCTCTTCTGGTCCTCTTCGTCATCCGATAGGATTACCACTTTGTCGTCCGCAGCCATCTCTGGAAGGCAGGAAGTTAGATTCATGTTTACTGGAACCTACGCATATTGATGTTACATATTGATGTTACACAGGAAACGGAAACCACTTGTTACTTACCTACTTCATGTACTTGATGTGCTGGTTAACAATATGCATAGTAAAGTTTGCTTAACTAATATATATATATATATATATATATATATATATATATATATTTGTCTTTCGTGATTACAACACAAAGCATATTGAAACACTATGCTATACAGTAAATATGTTTAGCATAGAATTGGCTACAATAAATATTAGGCTTCAACAAGTTGCACAAGTGGTGTAACAAATATAGTAACATTGTTACAACCTAGTAACTCATGTTGCTCGTGAGTGGGAAAGTCATATCAGAAGAACCGGTGAAACCAGTGAAAAAATACATTTCACCGTCCAATGCGGAAGTGTAAACGAAATGCATGTTTCAAATAACACTTCACACCAAATTGAAGAAATAAAAGTACGTTTACTTTAAACAGTGCTGAACAGCGCACTTAAATCATACTATTTTAGATACGCAATCAAATAAAATAAAACGTAAAAAATGTGAATTAGCACAGTTTTCTTTAAATTGGAAATGAGCTTGGACACACCGATGATCTCATCAATCTTACCTGCAAAAGTCCCCGGTCCGCGTTCCTATTCTTTCAACCTTGACTAGGCAGGTTCGGCGGTGGCAGTTGTGTCTCCCCGTCTGAAATCGAAAGCTTTCTGCATTGCCTACAATGCAGCTTATTCCGTCGTTATCCTATGCATCCATGATACCGATGATATACCATAAGTAATATCCTTAATAAACACATCCTAGTTCAGGCCATTTCGCTTAGACTGGAACTCCGAACTCGATTCGCCCAGACGACGGACCTCGTGTGACGCCTCTGCTATCTGTTAAAGCGAACCCAACCTCCCAAATAGTGTCCCCGCTGCCCGTCAACATACACCAACTACTACTGTAAATGCATTAAGAGCATGTTTATAACGAAGTGTGAAGGCAAGATGTGCAATTGTTATTGTTTCTAAAAAAGATATATATATATATAAAATGTATATTTCTTACATCATAAAGGAAATGGATATGCGGCTAGAGTACAATGCGGCTAGTGCACATTTCAATTGCGTTGAATTTATTATTTTTCAAACCGTTAGTATTGTTCATATTGTATTTCAAAGTATATAATAGAACACTACAGATTCTGGTATTATTACAAATGCAAAAAGTGTACATATTGAGTAATTGATTAATGCATTTGTGTACAATAAATACTTGGTGAAATTGTACAATAGCCTACTAAATGCCCTTTAAAATATGACACTTTTAACTGTCTCAGATATATATTTTCTTCCTGTTACTGTACAAATTTATTAAAAGGATTGAGTTGCCGAGAAAAAGTCAATCCCTAGTGATCTGAGTCAGACAAGTTGCCCTGCTCCGTCCAATGCTTTCCCCTCTTCTTCTTCTTTCTCTTCCTCTCCGCCATGACGATGGCCCCCAACACTGTTATCATCACGGTGATCGTGATAATCAGCACAATAACCACCTCGGCGAAACACAGCTCCGTATCCACATCCATCAACCTGTAGTTCGCTAGTTCTGGCGGAGCATTACAGCTAAGATTATAGTAATCATCCAAGAACAGCCTTTGAACACTTCTAAGCTTGTGGAACACTTTCTGCAGGTCACAATTGCAGTTCCAGGGGTTTCCTTCCAACAGGATATGGGTACTGTAGGTGTGGATGCTTAGGAAGGTCTTGAAGTAGATGGTGCTCATCTGGTTGTGGGCCAGGTTGAGCAGGGCCAGGGAGGTCATGGGTGTGAAGACACCCTCTTGGGTCTTGTTGATCTGGTTCCCCTGCAGGTTGAGGACCTCCAGGGACTTCAGCATGGAGAACACCCCATTGTTCAGGGAGACGAGATGGTTGCCCTCCAGGTGGAGCTGCCGCAAGGTGGACATGGAGCCAAAGGACCTCACCTGGATGGAATAGAACAAAATAAAATAAAACACAATACAATATAGTAAAATAGAACGGAATAGAATCGAATTGTATAAGCCCTGTATCACTTTATTTGATGATGATCAACAAAAGTAAAAACAACCTCACCTGGATGTTATGAATGGCGTTGCCAGTAAGGTTGAGCCTCTGTAGTCCATCCAGGTGCATGAAGCTCTTGCTGTGCAGGGTGTGCAGGTGGTTGTGGCTCAGCTGCAGCTCTCTCAGAGCATTCAGGCCCAGGGAGAAGCTCTCGCTCAGGGACGAGATCCTGTTTAATCAATCGATAAATCAATCAATGAATCTATCCATCCATCCATCCATCAAATTGAATTGACAAAACCCCTTTGACATGAACAGTTGTCACAAAGTGCTTTACAGTAAGACCACAAAAGAGCAAAACAAAAACAAGAGCACGGCGGCCAGGAAAAACATCCCACTACCTGTTACAACTCAGGTCCAACTTCTGAAGGAACTCTAGCTGGGTGAAGGCCCCGTCGGCCACAGCGCTGATGTTGTTGTCCTTTATAAGCAGAACCCTCAGTTTGCGTTCCATTCGGAAGGAACTCTTCGGAATAAAGGTTAGAAGGTTCATAGAAAGGTCCAGGTGCTCCGTGTAAGGAGGGATGTGGTTGGGCAGTTGGGTAAAGAGGGCGTCAGTGCACGTGGTGAGTTTCAGTTCCTCGTGACAGTCGCAGCCTTTCTCGCACGGGCTGCTGCGAGACTTGGAGTAAACCGCCATCAACAGTAGGAGACTAAAGAAGTACTGCATTTTGGCCCCTTACGCCTGAAACAACGAGACAGAGAAAGTGTGGTAACGCTTAACATAAAGTTGTTGTACCTGTGTATTAAGGCTGTAAGTACACTAGCAACTGCAGTCTATTTGCATGTTGTTGTGTTGTAATTTCGGAACCCGGATTCTAGATAGCGTAATGGAGTTGAGTAATATAGCCCTGAAAACGTTCAGGAAGTATGTTACCATTTATACAAGTATCCCTGACACAACAGTCTACAACAAAGCATCCATTATGACCAAATATGGCAATTTGGCCGTAATAAAATAAAGAGAAAACATGAACGCCTTACATGTGTGAGGAGCAGCAGATCTGTCTTCATTCACCCCGCTGTTGTTCTATCAACAACTTGTCTGGTGGAAAACGTACCGAGGGAACCAGATGGCCCTCAGAACGCAGACAGAAGGGTGGCCCTATTGTTCAGGGCTGTTGCTGTTGAGAGAGAGAGAGAGAGTCAATAATTCACATCTCTGATGAGGAGGGGGCTGGAGAGGAGAGGAGAGGGGGTTTAAAGAGATTGCTTGTGAACTGGGGCAACATCTGAGAATAAGGCGATACTTCCTTCTTTGAAACATGAGTGTGTGGGTTTTGTGATTTAAGGACAGCAGGTGTCTACAGGGGTGGAAGGGAGTGAGATGATCCACCATTTATGTAGCCTAGTTGATGAATCAGATATTTATCTGCTGAACCTGTTGAACTGCAGTGAGAAAGATGATAGTAATTCCAACCAAATCCCTAATTTAGTGTCAATTTCTATCCTTCAGTCAATCCATGTTAATCTGACATCTCAGTTTACCCACATAAGCCTTTTCCCGATCACCATGTGAAAGACAGAAATGGTTTCTTCATGGTGGATGCTTGTGGATAGCTAGCTTCTCCTCTACGTATCTGTTGTGTTGTGTAGCTCAGTTAGCAAGTGCATGGAGCTAGCATCCACAATGCTGTGGGTTCAATTCCTGGGTGTATTAAATACACACACACATCCTACTAAAAAGGTATGCATTCCCTGAACTGTAAGTTGCTTTAGATCAGAGTTTCCCAAACTCAGTCCTGGGGCCTCCACTGGGTACATGTTTTGTTTTCCCCCCTGTGCTACACAGCTTATTCAAATAACCAACTCATCATCAAGCTTTGACTATTTGAAATCAGCTGACACAGCTGCTAGGGCAAAAACCAAGACGTGGACCCAGAGGGGGCCCCAGGACCGAGTTTGGGAGACCCTGTTTTAGATAATAGCGTCTGCTCAGTGGCATACATAATCCAATGACTGTAGATCAGGTGTCTGCTATGAAAGAGAAGTTAGACAGAGTTGTGTAGGGGTTTGAGTTTCATTCTGGCCTCTGGTTTTCCAGCAAGGCCTGACCTGGACAATTCTGTCTGTGACTGGAAACAAAGTATTGATATTTCAATATAGCAGATCTTTAGTCTGCCACACAAATCGTACACTGAACAAAAATATAAACGCAACATGCAACAATTTCTGAGTTACAGTTCATATAAGGAAATCAGTCAATTGAAATAAAATCATTAGGTCATAATCTATGGATGTCACATGACTGGGAATACAGATATGCATCTGGGGGTTACAAATACCTTTAAATAAAAGTAGGGGTGTGGATCAGAAAACTAGGCAGTTTCTGGTGTGACCACCGTGTGCTCCATGCAGCGCAACACATCTCCTTCGCATAGAGCTGATTAGGAAGTTGATTGTGGCCTGTGGAATGTTGTCACACTCTTCTTCAATGGCTGTGTGAAGTTTCTGGAGATTGGCGGGAACTGGAAGAAGCTGTCATACACGTCGATCCAGAGCATCCCACACATGCTCAATTGGTGACATGTCTGGTGAGTATGCAGTCCATAGAAGAACTGGGACATTTTCAGCTTCCAGGAATTGTGACATGCGACATGGGGCCGTGCATTATCATGCTGAAACATAAGGTGAGGGAGACGAATGAATGGCACGACAATGGGCCTCAGGATCTCGTCATGGCATTCAAATTGCCATCGATAAAATGCAATCGTGTTTGTTGTCCATAGCTTATGCGTCCTGCAGATGAAGGCAAATGTGGAGGTCTTGGACTGGCGTGGTGACATGTGGTCTGCAGTTGTGTGGCCGGTTGGACGTACTGCCAAATTCTCGATAACAACGTGGGAAACGGCTTATGTTAGAGAAATGAACATTAAATTCTCTGGCAACAGCTCAGGTGGATATTCCTGCAGTCAACATGCCAATTGCACGCTCCCTAAAAACTTGAGACATCTATGGCATTGTGTTGTGTGACCAGCACAAGGTGCACCAGTGTAATAACCATGTTGTTTAATTAGCTTCTTGATATGCCACACCTGTCAAGTGGATGGATTATCTTGGCTAAGAAATAAGCTTTTTGTGCTTATGGAACATTTCTGGGATCTTTTATTTCAGTTCATGAAACATGGGACCAATACTTTACATTTTGTGTTTGTATTTTTGTTCACTATACTTATAGAAGACTGACTGGACAGATTATAGATCATATTTAGTTCCATGCCTAATGCAAAGTAAGTGTGTGCAATTGATATACATTATTTTAACATTCCATAAAATATATACTTTTTACTAAGTAGTGACCTACCCTAATCGTGTTTGGATATCTTTACTTTTGCAATATTATTTTACCTTATTATCTTACTGAAACAACATCCCATTACTCTAATTTCCCCTATGGCTTTTCTGTTGGTAGATTGACTTCATTTGCATCAACAATACCTTTTGAACGATGCCAAAAGTCAAACACATAATGTCATGTTTGTGGAGGGAAACAACAGTCAATGCAAAAGGTTAATGACACATACCTTTTCCTGCTTGTCCTCTGAACAGTGTTGTACATCCAGTGACATCCAGGGTTTTATCTGTTGTCCACATGTAAGAACAGAGAGAGGGCCGGTACTGGAAGGAGTGCATCGGTAAGCCTCCCCCTTATAAGTCCTATAAACAAAGGATGGTCTCTGTCAGAGCCACAAGACTACAGCTGCAAGAAGGCAACCTCACAGGGGCCAAATCAATGTAAATATCTCTATAAGCAGCATCAGAAGACTTGCGAATTACTGCAAGAATACCACTGATGAATTTGTCATCCCCGCCCCGGATTACACAGACCGCAGTGATGGTGACGTCACCGTGCTCCACATTGCCCTTGATCTGTCCCAGTGTCCCAGAGTCTCATCTGTCACTGCGGTGTGATGGAACAGGGGTTGTCATGGAGACACCTGTCACCTGCTCCAGCCTAGCTGTGGGATACATGATTGATTAAAGACATGATTTTGACCAACAGCTGGAGCAGTTGGATTGAGAGAACGTCCAATGGAAGCTCACAAGTAACGGGATGACCTCTCTAGACATTCTATATCATGGTTCTGTAGTAGGATACACCTCTACACACCGTGCTGCCAGACCTGTAGGGACAATGGATGTGTCAGTAGAAACAACGAGTGACCTAAGTGAAATCAACATTCTAACATTAGACCCAGTTATTTCCAATTCCACCCATTCCACAGCCATCTAAAGATGAACGATAATGGTGGATGAATGTGTGTAAAAATCTACATTAGATCTACATGGATGCCTGAATCAGATCTTTATAAATGGGTTGTGGTGGTTGTGATGTAATGACTCCTCCTGTGATTCTGTTGTTGACCAGCAGAGGGTATCAGTCACTCGTTTAAAATCAATACACACCAAGCTATTTTACAGTACCTTCTAGCTTTGAATTTGGTACTGCATGTACCAACTGCTATTGTATTTTTGCTGTCATGTTGATCATGTCAAGTGAAGAGTGTCATGTGGTATTCAGATAGTTTCTTATCCTCATTGTATGCCAGCGCAATGGCACCCTATTCCCTATACAGAGTACTACTTCTGACCAGAGCCCAATGGTCCCCAAACAAAAGTAGTGCAATAGGGTGCCATTTCGGACTCAAGCCAATGTTTGGGTCACATTTGATCAGCACATTGAAAAACATTAGAACGACTGTCTGAGGACCTCTAGTCCTGCCAATGGTCCTCACATGTCAAGGCTCAGGAGAAAACCCAGATGCAGACAGTTTCGAAGTAACAAAAGTTTATTACAGAAACAGGGGGGGCAGGAAAACGACAGGTCAGAGGTCAGTGGTCCAGAGCAGAGTCTGAAAGGTACAGAACGGCAGGCAGGCTAAGGGTCAGGGCAAGCAGAGGTCAGTAATCTAGTGTGGTGTGACAAGGTACAGAATGGCAGGCAGGCTCAGGGTCAGGGCAGGCAGAATGGTCAAACACATGGTCAAACAAAGATAGAAAACAGGAACTAGAGAAAGACTAGAGCCCGGGAAAAACGTGGGCAGGCTTGACGAAACAAAACGAAAAGGCAACAGACAAACAGAGAAAATAGGTATAAGTACACTGGGGATAATGGGGAAGATGGGTGATACTTGGAGGGGGGTGGAGACAAGCACAAAGACAGGTGAAACAGATCAGGGTGTGACACTCACAGATCCATCAGACCAGTTTCCACCAGCATGCATTAGCCTGTAAATGAGACTAGAGAGAGAGAGAGAGAGAAAGAGAGAGAGAGAGAGAGAGAGAGAGAGAGAGAGAAAGAGAAAGAGGGAGAGAGAGAGTGAGAGAGAGAGAACAAGAGAAAGGGAGAGAGAGAAAGAAAGAGAAAGAGAGCACGAGAGAGAGAGAGAGAGAGAGAAAGTGAACCTACCAATGATCCTGTGCACTTTGACTCAACAGACAGAAGCTTATGGCCAATTTGAGCAGTTTAATTTGAAATAGAACATGTGTGGGGTGATCAGAGTTTATGGGAATGTGTGAGAAAGAGCTGTGAAAACAGTCACTTTGCACTCCAAACCAAGCTGTCTAAGCTGTCCAGGCTGTCCAACAAACTTGGTAACATTTGCAGCAGCGTAACGTAACTTGCTGCAGTGTTCTTATTTTTAGCTGTAGGAACAGATTGGGAGCAGCAGGATGGCCAGACTGAACGTTCACACTAACCAACGTCAAATGTAGCACCTCACACAGACAGACAGCGAGGAAGAGGGTGTGTGTGTGTGTGTGTGTGTGTGTGTGGAAGGAAGGAAGGAAGAAGGAGGGTATTAACATAGCCAGTGCTGATTGTATGCGACTCACGTCAACATCCAACCACAACAAGGGGAGTGGGCCAGGGATCCACAGATGTGGCACTGGGACTGGGACTGGGACTGGGACTGCTGCATGACTCATTCCTATGAGGTGTTAGTAGAAAACACATGCCTCAAATACAGTACAGCCTTCTGTTAGAGGAAATGGTGCTATAGGCTATAGGCTATATAACTAAATTGGTAAACAACGCCCTGTGGCACCGGGCGGCTTTGCCAGCCAAGCGGTAAAGAGACACTAAGGTAGGCAGCAAGCCACGCATGACTGGAGACCTGCTTCAGCTGCACAGTGTATGTGTTGTTGTGGCCCAACAAATGATATCCGCTGTTTGAATGACACACACCAAACACACAGGCCCAACCGACCCACAAACACATGCTCAGTCACGCTTGTATAACGCATAACACATACAGAGAGAGCTACACACACACACACACACACACACACATTGTTGAATGTGGGTCAAAAAGACCCACAGGAATTTGTTTTGATTCCTCCTTATTCTGTTATGTGGATATTACAATGTGTTATATAGAGACACGTTGAATAATGTGGACCACGTTTTTCTTTCCCTGTGTGACTCAGTCGGTAGAGCATGGTGCTTGCAACACCAAAGTTGTGGGTTCGATTCCCGCTGTGGCCACCCAATACAAACAAAAATGTGCGCATGCATGAAAGTAGGTTGCTGTGGGGGAAAGGGTCTGCCAGATGGCGTATATTATCTCTACACGGTATACGATTGTGGGGAGACCTCTTGTGTGGTGTTTGGCAAAGATATGCAACAGATCCCACTGGTTCATGCAGTCAGCTACCGAGTAATGCTTTGTTGGAGAGGATTTCCTCAAACCTGTGGAACTAATGTGGAGTTAGGTCAACTCAGGAGTAAAGTGTTTGTACAAACATCATTTAATATGGGACTATGGTATTAGGTGGATTATGGTCACACAATGTGACTATTTCACAGGGTTTTGGAAGGAATTCCTAGCACTTGCCTTGATTGTGCAAGGCACACACACACACGCACGCACGCACGCACGCACGCACGCACGCACGCACACACACACACACACACACATAACCATATCGAAACAACAGAGGACCAAGGAACATTTGCTCCCTCTCAGAAAGCCTTTGATAAAACCAAGAGAGATTCACTTTCCCTTGGCTAACCCAGATGGTTAGTGAACCTGACAATTCAGAGCAGGATGACACACAGAAATGGGCCGAGATGGAAGAGAAGGAACTGAGGAGGGAAAACTACCAGGAGGGAATTTTTGGAGAAAGGTCACTGTGGTGATGGGGTAATTCATATGTAAATATTTGGATGTGTCGTTCTGCTGAGGAACAGGCTGCATCCGTACGTCAGAGGCTGATTGGAGAGACTGACTCAGTGGTCCATCTGGGCTGAGAGGGGAGGAATGAATTCCTGTTGAGTTTAGAGGCAGAGAGAAGACGGAGAGGGAGAGAGGAGAAGGGGAGAAGGTAGAGGGGACAGAGAGGGAGAGAGGAGTAGGGGAGAAGGTAGAGGGGACAGAGAGGGAGAGAGGAGTAGGGGAGAAGGTAGAGGGGACAGAGAGGGAGAGAGGATTAGGGGAGAAGGTAGAGGTGACAGAGAGGGAGAGAGAGGATTAGGGGAGAAGGTAGAGGGGACAGAGAGGGAGAGAGGAGTAGGGGAGAAGGTAGAGGGGACAGAGAGGGAGAGAGGAGTAGGGGAGAAGGTAGAGGGGACAGAGAGGGAGAGAGGAGTTAGGGGAGAAGGTAGAGGGACAGAGAGGGAGAGAGGATTAGGGGAGAAGGTAGAGGGGACAGAGAGGAGAGGAGAGGGGAGAAGGTAGAGGGGACAGAGAGGGAGAGAGGAGTAGGGGAGAAGGTAGAGGGGACAGAGAGGGAGAGAGGAGTAGGGGAGAAGGTAGAGGGGACAGAGAGGGAGAGAGGAGTAGGGGAGAAGGTAGAGGGGACAGAGAGGGAGAGAGGAGTAGGGGAGAAGGTAGGGGGACAGAGAGGGAGAGAGGAGTAGGGGAGAAGGTAGAGGGGACAGAGAGGGAGAGAGGATTAGGGAGAAGGTAGAGGTGACAGAGAGGGAGAGAGGAGTAGGGGAGAAGGTAGAGGGGACAGAGAGGGAGAGAGGAGTAGGGGAGAAGGTAGGGGGACAGAGAGGGAGAGAGGATTAGGGGGAGAAGGTGAGGGACAGAGAGGGAGAGAGGAGTAGGGGAGAAGGTAGAGGGGACAGAGAGGGAGAGAGGAGTAGGGAGAAGGTAGAGGGGACAGAGAGGGAGAGAGGAGTAGGGGAGAAGGTAGAGGGACAGAGAGGGAGAGAGGAGGGTAGGGGAGAAGGTAGAGAGGACAGAGAGGGAGAGAGGAGTAGGGAGAAGGTAGAGGGGACAGAGAGGGAGAGAGGAGTAGGGGAGAAGGTAGAGGGACAGAGAGGAGAGGAGTAGGGAGAAGGTAGAGGGGACAGAGAGGAGAGAGGAGTAGGGGAGAAGGTAGAGGGGACAGAGAGGGAGAGAGGAGTAGGGGAGAAGGTAGAGGGGACAGAGAGGGAGAGAGGAGTAGGGGAGAAGGTAGAGGGGACAGAGAGGGAGAGAGGAGTAGGGGAGAAGGTAGAGGTGACAGAGAGGCAGAGAGGATTAGGGAGAAGGTAGAGGGGACAGAGAGGGAGAGAGATTAGGGAGAAGGTAGAGGTGACAGAGAGGGAGAGAGGAGTAGGGGAGAAGGTTGAGGGGACAGAGAGGGGAGAGAGGAGTAGGGGAGAAGGTAGAGGGGACAGAGAGGGAGAGAGGATTAGGGGAGAAGGTAGAGGGGACAGAGAGGGAGAGAGGAGTAGGGGAGAAGGTAGAGGGGACAGAGAGGGAGAGAGGAGTAGGGGAGAAGGTAGAGGGGACAGAGAGGGAGAGAGGAGTAGGGGAGAAGGTAGAGGGGACAGAGAGGGAGAGAGGAGTAGGGGAGAAGGTAGAGGGGACAGAGAGGGAGAGAGGAGGGGGGAGAAGGTAGAGGGGACAGAGAGGGAGAGAGGAGTAGGGGAGAAGGTAGAGGGGACAGAGAGGGAGAGAGGATTAGGGAGAAGGTAGAGGGGGCAGAGAGGGAGAGGGAGTAGGGGAGAAGGTTGAGGGGACAGAGAGGGAGAGAGGAGTAGGGGGAGAAGGTAGAGGGGACAGAGAGGGAGAGAGGAGTAGGGGAGAAGGTAGAGGGGACAGAGAGGGAGAGAGGAGTAGGGGAGAAGGTAGAGGGGACAGAGAGGGAGAGAGGAGTAGGGGAGAAGGTAGAGGGACAGAGAGGGAGAGAGGAGTAGGGGAGAAGGTAGAGGGGACAGAGAGGGAGAGAGGAGTAGGGGAGAAGGTAGAGGGGACAGAGAGGGAGAGAGGAGTAGGGGAGAAGGTAGAGGGGACAGAGAGGGAGAGAGGGAGGGGAGAAGGTAGGGGGAGAGGGGAGAGGGAGTAGGGGAGAAGGTAGAGGGACAGAGAGGAGGAGGGGGAGAAGGTAGAGGGGACAGAGAGGGAGAGAGGAGTAGGGGAGAAGGTAGGGGGACAGAGAGGGAGAGAGGAGTAGGGGAGAAGGTAGAGGGGACAGAGAGGGAGAGAGGAGTAGGGAGAAGGTAGAGGGGACAGAGAGGAGAGAGGAGTAGGGGAGACAGAGAGGGAGAGAGGAGTAGGGGAGAAGGTAGAGGGGACAGAGAGGGAGAGAGGAGTAGGGGAGAAGGTAGAGGGGACAGAGAGGGAGAGAGGAGTAGGGGGAGAAGGTAGAGGGGACAGAGAGGGAGAGAGGAGTAGGGGAGAAGGTAGAGGGGACAGAGAGGGAGAGAGGATTAGGGAGAAGGTAGGGGGACAGAGAGGTAGGGAGAAGGGGGGGACAGAGAGGGAGAGAGGAGTAGGGGAGAAGGTAGAGGGGACAGAGAGGGAGAGAGAGGGGGAGAAGGTAGGGGGACAGAGAGGGAGAGAGGATAGGGGGAAGGTAGAGGGGACAGAGAGGGAGAGAGGAGTAGGGGAGAAGGTAGAGGGGACAGAGAGGGAGAGAGGAGTAGGGGAGAAGGTAGGGGGACAGAGAGGGAGAGAGGAGTAGGGGAGAAGGTAGGGGACAGAGAGGGGAGAGGAGTAGGGGGAGAAGGGACAGAGAGGGAGAGAGGATTAGGGGAGAAGGTAGAGGGGACAGAGAGGGAGAGAGGAGTAGGGGAGAAGGTAGAGGGGACAGAGAGGAGAGAGGGAGAGGGGAGAAGGTAGGGGGACAGAGAGGGAGAGAGTAGGGGGAGAAGGTAGAGGGGACAGAGAGGGAGAGAGGAGTAGGGGAGAAGGTAGAGGGGACAGAGAGGGAGAGAGGATTAGGGGAGAAGGTAGAGGGACAGAGAGGGAGAGGGAGTAGGGGAGAAGGTAGAGGGGACAGAGAGGGAGAGAGGAGTAGGGGAGAAGGCAGAGGGGACAGAGAGGGAGAGAGGAGTAGGGGAGAAGGTAGAGGGGACAGAGAGGGAGAGAGGAGTAGGGGAGAAGGTAGAGGGGACAGAGAGGGATGCGAGACAGAGGGGAGAGATAGGTTAAGGGGAGGGAAGGAGGAGAGGGGAGAGATGGGAAGACAGGGAGAGAAGGGAGAGAGGGGACTGACTGTGTCATCAAGGCTAAAACCTGCTTCATGTCCATTCTTCCATTTTTTTTTCTTACTTCATTTTCTGTATACTTTATTAGATTAGAAAATGTAATAGTCACATGTACAGGGTTGCAGATGTAATTGCAGGGTACAGTGACATTCTTGAGGGGGTGTCTATAGGGGGAGCAGCCAGGGGAGCAAGTGAGGGAGGGGGACAGGGAGAGCAGGTAGCTGACTAGTGGTGGATAGTGGATATTCTGCATGACCAATGTCCATTGGGGTGGGGGTAGGGTAAACATGTCAGAATAGGGGAGGGGGGGATCCATAGGGGGAGCAGCAGGGAAGTAGGTGGAGCAGGTAGCTGACTAGTGGTGGATAGTGGATATTCTGCATGATAAATGTCCATTGGGGTGGGGGTAGGGTAAACATGTCAGTATAGGGGAGGGGGGGGGGTCCATAGGGGGAGCAGCAGGGAAGTAGGTGGAGCAGGTAGCTGACTAGTGGTTGCTATTCCGCAGCTTGATGGTCTGGGGGGTAGAAGCTATTGGCCAGTCGTACATGATGATCCTGTAATGAGTGATGGAAATGAGGAGAACAGGCCATGTTCAGCCATGAGGAGAACAGGCCATGGCTCGGGTGGCTGGGGTCCCTGATGATCTTCCTGGCCTTCCTGCTGGTGTTGTAGGTGTCCTGGAGGGCAGGCTGTGTGCACCCAAGCGCCGTGTGTTGCGACAGAGGTGTAGTTGCTGTACCAGGCTATAATGCCTGGCTATAATGCCTGGTACAGTAGAACACTGTGAGGGCTCTCGGGGACATGACAAATTTCTTCAGCATCCTGAGGTTGAAGAGTCGCTGTCGTGCCTTCTTCACCACGGTGTAGGTGTGCTCTGACCATTTCAGCTCCTCTGAGATGTGTACGCAGAGGAACGTCAGGTTTTTGACCGTCTCTCTCTCTGTCCCCGTTGATGAGGATGGGGACATGCCCAGCCTGTTTCCTCCTGAAGTGCACAATCGGCTCCTTTGTTTTGCTGACGTTGAGGGAGAGGTTGTTTACCTGGCACCACGCCATCAGAGTGCCTGCCCCCTCCCTGTAGGCCATGCCGTCGTTGTTGGTAATCGGGCCTACTACTGACGTGCAATCAGCGAACTTGATGATGGAGTGGGAACTATGTGAGGCCACGCATTCGCGGGTATACAGGGAGTATAGGAGAGGACTGAGGACGCACACTTGTGGGGCCCCCGTGTTGAGAATCAGTGTCGAGGAGGTAATCTGGCCTAATTCACAGCCCGTCAGGAAGTCCAGGACCCAGTTGCATATGGAGGAGTTGTGTGAGCTTGATGGTCAGCGTAGAGCACAGAACCAACCAAACCATCCTTTTGGTTGGTAGCTAGGTAAGTTAGGTCATTGTCATGCGGCTGGAGCTGGGGTTACAGAGGAAGCAGGCTGCCAGGCAGACTATTAAAGTGACGGTACACATTACACAGCTGAGTGAACTGAGGTGAGACAGAGAACATCTCCAGACAGAACCACGGTCGATAAAGAAAACACCTCCGGGGGAGAGAAGGGAGAAGGGTGTGTGTGCATGTGTGTGTGTGTGTTTGTGTATGTTTGTGTGTGTGTTTGTATAGTGCCTGTAACAATTTTTTGGAATTCTCTGTAAATGATGTGTGCATGTGTGTGTGTGCGCGCGTGCGTGCACGCACAAGTGTGTTTGTGTGTGTGTAGTATATGGAGGAAGACTGGACAGCCAGGTACAGATGTAGGATCTTAATTTGATCACCCTGTTGCAGGAGAACTTGATTCAATGCAGAAAATGTCTAACTTGTAGTGTATTTGAAGTTGAAAAGGGCTTTTGAAGTTTGTCATTTCTACTTGCAAATTTCAGATTAGATTTTTCCTCACAAAAAAATGATGACGCGTTTTAGATCATGTGATGCATCATCAGGGGATGGTTTCTCTATGTTGAAAGTTACATATCTCGAAATCCGGATTGCTGACAAGCCAAACATTTTGGGACTACAGTATGTCAACAATGAACTAATGAAACCAAATACCAAAATAGCGTTTTTGGGTGGAGTTTTCCTCTAAGATCCTACATCTGTAGGCAGTGGATATTTTTCAAACCTAGAATTGGCTCCCAGTGCCAGTCTATGAAGCACTCTGCTGTCACTTCCTATCTCATCAAGGCAACAGGAGATGGTCTCTCTCTGCTCTCCTCCTCCTCCTCTTTTCCTCTTACAGCTCTGTCCTCTGTCTGTTGCAGGTGTCTTTGGTAACAAGTGCAAGGCATAGACAGTATTGCTGTCTGTATGCACAGCCTGGTTTGAATGAGTAATTACAGTTACTAGCACTGAATGTATAGTATAGACATATAGACATATACCTGTATGCTGTAATTGAGGAACGCTCAACTCCGTTCTCATATACCAAGGCAGAGTTGAGTGTTGTTAACTGGTGGTGGAAAATGTCAATTCTGAAAACGCTTACCTGTACCAGTGGAGGCTGCTGAGGGGAGGAAGGCTCATAATAATGACCAGAACGGAGTAAATGGAATGGTCGCATCAAACACATAAAAACCATGTGTTTGATTTATTTCAAATCAAATCAAATCAAATCAGGTGTAGAAGCATTTATTTGAAACCATTCCACTTGTCCCACTCCAGTCATTACCACGAGCACATCCTCCCCAATTAAGGTGCCACCAGCCTCCTGTGACCTGTACCTGTGTTTGTCCTGTACAACCGCGGTCCTTTCTACAGGGTGCTGAAATTCATACTTCGAATAAAAACTTCTATTTGGAAACAACCGACAACTTTTTCCTCATTTGTGTTGCTCAACTAAGCATGAATGTTCATGTGCCAACTGAATGTCAGATTACGTAGTACAAATTTCAACATCCCATGGAAAGACCGCAGTTGTACAGGACAAAACGTAGGTACAGGTAAGCGTTTTCAGATTTTCTGAATTGACCTTACAAGAATCGACTGATAGTGACTCACTGTTGTTGCTAACAAATCCCACGACCAGCCATCAAATCCATACCCCATATTGTGTAGTTTATCTTACACTGAGTGAATATGACCTCGAAGACAAATCTCTGAGCATGTAGCAGACACATGCGCACACACACACACACACACACACACACACACACACACACACACACACACACACACACACACACACACACACACACACACACACACACACACACACACACACACACACACACACACACACACACACACACACACACACACACACACACACACATACCAGAGGCCACAGTGCTTCTCCTGTGCATTGTCTTCAGCCCCAGGACAAAACTAGAGTGATTCTCAGCTCGGTGAATTGTTAACATCGAGAAGCCCAATCAAAATATTATGAGTGGGGGGTATTCTCTTCCTCTTTTCTCCCTTTGTTTATGTTTCGTTTTGGCGGTCTACCAATCAGAATGCATTACCGAGAAACATGTCTGGGTCAGATCCATTATGAGGCAAAACAACAAAGCAGGGTTGGGATCTTGCTCTTTGACAGCAAATGGTCTCATAGCAAATATTATTTACAAGTTTCAAATTTCAAGTTTTAATGTCACATGCACAAGTACAGTGAAATTCCTTTATTGCAAAACTCAAAACCCACAATGCAATGATCAATAACAAATGTATTGACAGAAAAAAACACCCTAGAAATAAGGTTAAGAAATATGAAATACACAATATATCCAAGAAATACTTAACAAGTTAACAAGTCAGTTCCAATACATGCAGGGATAGTGGAATGATAGAGGTAGATATGGTTAGGGGTAAGGTGACTGGTAAACAGGATATCAGATAAACAGAGTAGCAGCAGCTTGTATGTGAGTGGGTGTGTAGAGTCAGTATAAATGTATGTGCATATTTTGCGTGAATGAGCAAATGATGGCGTGAGTGTTTGTGTTTGTGTTGCAGTGACCCTGTGTTTGTGTTGGAGTGACAGTGTGTGTGTGTGTTGGAGTGACAGTGTGTGTGTGTTGGAGTGACCCTGTGTTTGTGTTGGAGTGACCCTGTGTTTGTGTTGGAGTGACAGTGTGTGTGTAGGGCCCTGTGAGTGTGCATAGAGTCAGTGCAAATACTGAAATATAAGGTCAATAAAGATACAAGGTGAACTCGGTCCGTGTAGCTATTTTGTTAACTATTTATCAGTTGTATTGCTTGGGAATAGAAGCTGTTCAGGAGCCTGTTGGTGTCAGACTTGATGCACTGGTACCTCTTGCCGTGTGGCAGTCTATGGCCTGGGTGGTTGGGGTCTTTTGACATTTGATCGTAGTCCATGAAGAGATGCAGGAGGGAAATACAACATGTGTAGAGAGGCTGATGGCTGTGTCAAGATATCCTGTCTGTACAAATGAGCTCACCAAATTGAATTTGGAGAAATGAAAAAGAAAAGAGATTTCAATGAGCTAAATTAACAAATGAGTTCATCATGAGTGGAAGTACACTGTGTGCTGTTCTCCTGGGGCTGAGACAATCTTGCACCAGTAGGGGAATTGCAACTGTTGCACCGATTTCCAGGTTCCAATTAGTTCCGCATCAGCGTTGGGGTCAACTCGAATAATCAGTCAATTCAAATTTAAATTTAAACATGCACATAAATACCTTCCCATTTTCAGATAATGAGAAGTAATTGAAAATAGATGCTCCTTTTTCCTTTTTTTAAAATTGTGGATTTTAGTTTACTTCTTGAATTGACTGCATTCTATTGGAATTGACCCCCAACCCTGGTTAGTTCCACATCATGAATATTTCATGTTTCCTCCTGTACCCAACTGCCTCCCCCCACATCCACTGGGGCTCACCAACTGAGCAGCTGATCAAAACCTGTTGTGGCATATTGACACAAAAGACAAGCTAATGGTTGCCCGTTGCTTTGAGTCACACATAACACACTGCCAGAGAAGGTTATAAGTTAAACCGTGCTGCAAAATATGCTCACTGAGGCATTATACAAAGGCAGAAGGAATGCCTCCTATTGTCCAATGGACAAACAGTGTACTGTTCATAACATGCACAGTATGTGTGACAGTGGGCAATTGAGCATAAGCTTAGGTTAGATTTCCTGTCGGCTCCCATAGGTATCTTATATCAATGTTATTTTGTATTGCTTTATATGAGACTATGAGGTCAGGTCCAATGGTGTCCCAAAAGACCCCTTGGGGCCCTGGTCAAAAGTAGAGTACTATAAAGGGAATAGGGTGTCATTTGGGATGCAACTATTGTGTGTCAAGCCAGGGACATCCAAAACAGCATCTACTCTAGCAAGGTTTCATGATGCTGGGTCAGGTTGATCTGTGAGGTCCCTGTTTTGTCCACTGGGAACCATCCTTCTCGTTCAAGCAACCGCCCTCAAGAGTGCTGCCGCTGGTCTCTCGCTGAACTGCAGGGAACAGAGCTGTGACAGAGAAAACATCTGACAGACTGTCACTATACCTGGGCCACAGAGGTGAGGTGCTAAGAGTTAACCCTAGCAGCAGGAGATCTCTTAGAGTCTACACCTTTTCTACCAAGACGTTCTCTCTCTATATCCTGTTGGTTACCTACCTACAGTACAGTGGGCTTCCAGGTCTAACAGAGAAAGTACTCACTGACCTTTGTAGAGAAAAAAATTGCCGATTTGATCTGTGTCTATTTAAAGCACTAGGCTGGCTGCTGGCTGGCTGGAGAGCGAGCCAGGGTTATTATCGGCGCAGCCCCCTGGATGTGCTAACTCATTGAGTGGACGGTGGCTGGGTCGGGCCGCCCCCCTGCTGGGAGGAATAACATTGTATTAGCTGATGACACATCCAGATACTGCAGAGCCCCTGGGCTGGTTGGATGACTTCCTGCTTCCCGATGATGATAATGTCTTGTATGAATTTATTAAGATGCCACAGGAAGTGAAATTGTTGAGTGATGTCGCTCTTTATCCTGAGGCATCACATCGTATTAGGCAGTTCCCATCGGATGAGGAGGATGAAGAGTGACATTTACATTTTAGTCATTTAGTTGACGCACTTATCCAGAGTGACTTACAGTTAATTCATCTTAAGACAACTACAACTAGGTGGGACAACTACATATCGCAGTCGTAGTAAGTTCAAAAAAATCTCTCAAAAAAGTAGTTATTAGCAAAGTGAGCTCTAGTAAGAGGGAAAAGAGTCAAGTGTGAGCGTTAGTTCACGAAAGGCTTTAAAAAAAAAAAAAAATTTTCTAACATAAAGAAAGGGGACAAAGAATCCTTTATGACGGTCTCTTTTGCTGATACAGTGAGGCTCCAAAAGAATTGGGACAGTGACAAATTTTTGTTGTTGTTTTGGCTCTGTACTCCCGCACGTTGGATGAAATGATACAATGGCTAGGAGGTTAAAGTGCAGACTGTCAGCTTTAATTTGAATGGTATTACAGCACTTGTTGTACACAGTCCCACAATTTTAGAGGACCAAAAGTATTGGGACAAATTCACTTGTGTATCAGTGTAGCAAAAAGTTAAGTATTTGGTCCCATATTCATAGCCCGCAATGACTACACGTTTGTGACTCTGCACGTTTGTGAATGGTAAATAATGTATTGTGCAATTTTGGAGTCACTTTTATGAATAGAATATGTTTCTAAACACTTCTACATTAATGTGGATGCTACCATGATTACCTGAATGAATTGTGAATAATGATGAGTGAGAAAGTTACAGGCAAACAAATATCATACACCCCCCCCCCCCCCCCCCCCAAATGCTAACCTCCCCTGTTATTTTAATGGTGAGAGGTTAGCATGTCTTGGGAGTATGATATAAAATGCTAACCTCCCCTGTTATTTTAATGGTGAGAGGTTAGCATGTCTTGGGAGTATGATATTTCTGTCACTGACCCAGTACTTTTGTAGCTCACTGTATATGTTGATTGGTTGTACAGCAACAGGGACATCACATAGCCCAAGTAACAAGTGGAGGCGGCTGAGGGGATGACGGCTCATAATAATGTCTGGAACGGCGCAAGTGGAATGGATTCAAACACATGGAACCCATGTATTTGATGTACCACAAGCCCATCCTCCCCAATTAAGGTGTCACCAACCCCCTGTGCGAGTAACATTTGGCACAATATGCTTGAGTTTATTTCAGCTCTATTCTACACATCATTAAAGCTGTGTGATCTGTCTTAATGTACATTTCCATTTATGTTTAGTACGTTCTGTTGAGCCACTACTTGGCCTCCCTACATATGACATTTAAATGCCGTCCCTACAGTATAGCAGAGTATTGAGTGCTGCTGAAGTCTACACACAGGGGAGCTAGTACAAGGTCAGGAGAATGGGCGTCCAACTGGCTTGGTGGATGCTAGCAGACTCATGACCAATTCATACTCCCTTAGCAACCCCCCCCCCCCCCCCCTACCCCCTGTGGGCTCACTAGACACTAAGTGCAAGCTTTCAGTTGGCCACCGGATAAGTCCTGACCTTCTCTCCCACACAGCCAGGAAATGGACCATCCAAGAGGCATATATTTAGAACAAATAAATATATGGCTCTGGACCGTCCTAGTTCTTGCCTGTCTAGAACTCTCCAGTCACCAAGAATGTGTTTCTGAATTTTCCAGACTATTTGATGAAAATGTTACTGTACCTTTTCCACTGGAGACAAAAGGTCCATTTTAAAGTCATTTCTCCATAACTAAATTGGTCTGTTTTTTTTTCATTCAATTTCATTCGCAATTGCAAAATGAAAAACACGTGGATTATGACGAATATACATTTTAAGGCTCTGTTCAATCTGTATCGCTGAAGCATTACCGATTGCCCAATCCGAATATAAAGGTCATTTCCGACACGCAGCATTTACCGTGAATGCAGGGTGTCTGTCTACTGCATTAGCAGCAGTCTAGATGGCAGGCTATCTCCACTGAGCTCCACACCTCTCAGGGGGGATCTCAGGATCTAGGTTAAGGTCTGTATACTCCGAGGGAGGGGTGCATCATGCCCGGGAGGGGAAGACCATAGGAGCTTTCCTCCCTCTCTTCCCACACTGGCCGTGCCTCTTCTTTAAACCTTCATGACAGCTCCCTCTTCCACATGTGGAGGTGTGGCAGACCCGTGCCTGTTTTATGCTTGGGCTTGTTGAGCTAAAGGGATTTGATATCTTCATAGTTGATGTTAAGAGCAAACAACATTCTGTACGACCTTCTGAAGCCAAGAGAGGTCAAGTGTCTCGGCGCACAAGTCTTCTGTTATTCCGTTCTTTGTGTGAGTGCAAGCACATTCCATTAGAGACAACATAACATGGAACGCTGGCTTGTGTCTGCTTTTGAAGTAATGTTGTTTCTAAGCACTGTGTCGGCATATGTAACTACTGTTGCGGCTTCAGGTTATTGGTGCTCTACGCTACAGTTGAAAAGTAGAGAGAGAGAGAGAGAGAGAGAGAGAGAGAGAGAGAGAGAGAGAGAGAGAGACAGAGAGAGAGAGAGAGAGAGAGAGAGAGAGAGAGAGAGACAGAGAGAGAGAGAGAGAGAGAGAGAGAGAGAGAGAGAGAGAGAGAAATCCCCTTCAACTCTGCCCCCACCACACCTCCCCGCTACAGAATTGAGTCACAGTCAAATATATATCACTGTTTCAACTCTACGATTTTTTTTAGTAGAGTTAAAAAGAATAAAAATGATCTTAAAATATATATATAACCCCAGCAAAAATCAATGTTGCTACGAGGAGGAGAGAGAAAGGGGAGTGTGTGCAACGAGCTGGAAGTAATGTGCATTGACAGCCCACGGGGTGGTGGTGGGGAAACGGTGTGTGTGTGTGTGTGTGTGTTGGGGGATGGGGGGGGCTGAACGACGGGGGACTAGTGGGGAGGGAGGGAGGGGTCGAAGGAGAGATCTGTCTCCAGCAGCAACACTCTTCCTGGGCAACACAGTGTGTCAAGTGCAGAGAAGACAAGTAAAAAGAGAAGAGAGGAAGAAACGGCACAGAAACCGATCGATAAAGAACTCAGAGTCCCTGGAGTGGACAACGGAGAGACGATACTCCAGGACACAACGCAAGACTCAATGATAAAGTTGAATGGCATGTTCATTCACAGACAAACCGCGGGTCTTAAAAGCAAGATCAACATCAACCCTTATTAAAGCAAACGCACCATCTTTCTGATGCTTTTGGAGAAAATAAACTGCAGTATATCTAAGGACCTCTCATTTCTACCCTGCAGTTATCCTTGATTGTCTGTCGTCAAGTATTGGCCAATTGTATTGCATTGTATTCAAGTAGGGAGGCAGGTAGCCGAGGGGTTAAGAACGTTGGGCCATCTGTTGATGTGCCCTTGAGCAAGGCACTTAACCCTAATTTATCCTGTAAGTCGCTCTGGATAAGAGCATCTGCTAAATTACTAAAATGTTATGTGAAATGTAAGTATTGCTGTCACCAGGTCACTCAAAAACCAGGTCACCACTCTCTTTCTCAAGATTGCTGCTCGCAAAGCTTAGGCACAGAACCTATATTTGCCATTCGGGAAATGGCCTGCCCTGAATGGTATGGAGCAACCATTGAATATTTAATATCCTTTCTATGCACTAGGAAATCAGCCCATGTGTAGGCTGCTGTGGTGACATAAAACCAGAACGCTTCCTAATTGAGGAGTAAGTTGTCGTGACCGAATGGGAGGGTGCTCATTGGTTCACTTCCAGGGTTGACGGTGAATCTATAACGCATATAGTGTCGTGCACTACGGCAGTGTCCAAATGGCTTATTCTTTACATATATCTCCTGGTTGATTGAAATAAATCTATTTCATATAAGAAACGTCTATACAAAAAAAGACAAACAAATATAAAGAGAGAGGCAAGTCCGTAAATGCGTTTGATTGTGACATTTATGTAATAAGTTACATCTCAAATGGCACCCCATTCCCTATGTAGTGCACTACTTTTGACCAGGGGGCTCTGGTCAAAAGTAGTGCACTTGGTAGGAATAGGGTACCATTTGGACCGTCTCTGTGTTCACCGTTCACACAGGGGCTGGGTGTGGTGTAGAGAGGGGGACCATCTCAATGACCAGGACATGAACACACACACTCCATTCTCCTCCTATTCCCCAGCAACTACCTTCTATACATTTGAGCTCCATCCGTACCATAAAAACATTCCCTCCTGGAATGGAGTGGGACATGCTGGAAAACACTGGGGAAGACCTCAGGGCTAGACCTGCTTCCTCCTGTTGATCATGTTACAAGCATGCATGGCTAACTGAGGAAGCCAAAGGAGAAGAAAAACTCTCATACATGAGTTCATGTGGGTCATTAAAGAGCTAGTGAGGGAGGCAGAGGCAGAGTAAGACCGGAGGGATTGGTTGGCTTGGGTGAACCTGCGCATCTGTCATTGGGCATTGCGTCTCTCTTTGGTCTCTCAACACTCTCCCCATCGTTCTAAAGTAGACAAACGTGTCCAGGATATGTGCTGCCGGGGACTGGAATAAAGCCATGTTATTATTACATCAATTTCTAAAGGCGAATGTAATGGAGAAGCTTTGCAAAGCAGGAACTACTTCCAAGATACTACTGTATGTAAAAGTCCCCCGGTGAAAGATTTACAAATACATCTTCCTGAATTAATGATCCCAAGACGGTTCAACTCAGATTTTTTTGTGAACATTCAAAAATAACCCTTTGCGTTTCTATTCAATAAAATTTGTCAGGCTGTCACACTTCATTAGAGAGAGACTGTTTGTAACTTGGCAGGCATTAGAGTGACGAGGCAGGGGGCTGTTTCTGTCTGGACTCTGGACTGTCTAGCTACGCCACAGAGGGTCTCTCTTCTGTCTCCACCAACCAACACCTTGTCTATTATGGTCCAACGTGTTCAGTAGGGCAAAGCGTACCAAAAAGGGTCGCAACAGAAATTCAGCTCTTCCTCACTCAAGTTTCAAAATATGTTCTCCTATTTTGTTGCTTATGAACACAACCCATGATACACATACAGGAGACATATAGGAGAGAGACAGAAAGGAGATAGGAAGTGATGGAGAAAATGGCGTGCTAGTTTCATGGACGGGAAGTCAGTCAGACAGGCAGAAAGAAAATGGATGCCTGTCACTGTGTGTCCCCTCTGTTGGTGGGTGTAGTTATTCTAGTCTCCAGCGGAGGTGACTGTGATATCAATATGTGTTTGTTTGCTTGCTCCTGGGTGAGTGTTCACACATTGCCATTGTGCAAAAAGGGAGAGATTGTCCTGGGGATTAAGGGGGGGGATGGATGGAGAGAAACGATCAATGGGGATGGAGATAGAAGCACTCTCAGAGAGACTGTCTCACTTCCTGGTTGGGTGGTGCACAGCGTGCGTCACTCCTGTCTCCAGGATGAGTCTGTCTGTCTCCTCAAACGTCTGTCTGTCCCACTTAGGTATAGAAGTACCAGAGACAGCATCCAAGATGGACGCCCGTTGTTTTCAACGTAATCTACTCACGTTCGCATACGCCACTTCGTGGTTGTTGACATCTTTTTTTTACCGGGACTACTATGCCTGTTCACTAGTACTGTCCAGACAGCAGTATAGTGCAAACACGCTCCAGGAATTCTGACAGCTGGGCTCATGACATCAGAGCATGAATATAAAATGTAAATATCTTTGGCTGAGTGATTTTTAAAAAAAGAAATCGGCCTCAGCAACTAATATTTGGATAATTCAATGGATTTTTTGTGTGCACAAAAGTGATGACTAAAGTGTTTTATTATGAATTTTTGAATTTGACTTCTCTATGGGGCTGTCTATGGGAATTGTCTTTCTGGGCTGTACTTCAGTTGAACTGCAATACCAAAGCTGTCCTCTGGGAAATTGAAAGCATGCTTCCAGACTGGAACTCTGGTTCCTTGGTTTCTCCCCTACAAGTCTGTCTGTCTGTCTATAACCTACTGTCCAGACAGCACAGCAGCCATTGCCTTTAATGATCCTACTGTATAGGCACACAAGTGAGCTGTGAGACTTGTGGGTGAAGAAATGACCAACCTCCGTATTAGAACATACAAAGGCCATTTTCACTTGTGATTTTAATACACAGTGTTAAAGAATCAACACCTTTAAGTTCATAGTTCACATTACAGAACCAATCAGAAATAAGTGTTAAATGAGCACTTTTCAAGAGACAAAATAATATGAGCACAAACATACTGTGATTAAAATGAACTGTGATTGCACAAATCTTTTATTTCCAGGAACAAATAGTATATTTTATATTTAAACTGATTTTTATTTTTTATTTTTTACATCTACAATAACTTTGAGTGTGTTAGAATATCAAAATAAATTCAACGTGATAAAAAAAGAACAATGACAACATTTTATCATAAACATAAAACACAAATCTGGGATGTGAGTCTGCAGTCTGTCACCACTATGGCACCATATTCGTTTAAGTCACAAAAAGTTCTCCAAACATGACTTTGAAATAAAACACAGAACTGTAGGTACTGTGGTCATATAAGAGTCCAAAATGATTTTCTACAAGCCTACTTTTTGTGCTAGAGAAAAATAGCTTGTAGCAGTGCTTTTAAAAAGTAGTGCTTGCAAAAAAATAAAAATAGCCTCGAACTATTTACACAACAGGTTTTTTTATTAAGCAGTTTTTGTTGTTATTGATTGTCACCTTGCTTTTTTATTTTTTACATATATCTATCTCCTGGTTGATTGAAATAAATCTATTTCATATAAGAAATGTCTATACAAAAAAAGACAAACAAATATAAAGAGAGAGGCAAGTCCGTAAATGCTTTTGATTGTGACATTTATGTAATAAGTTACATCCCAAATGGCACCCCATTCCCTATATAGTGCACTACTTTTGACCAGGGCCCATAGGGCTCTGGTTAAAAGTATAGCACTATGTAGGGAATAGAGTGCCATTTAGGACACAAGATTCTAACACTACCAATATTAATTAAAAATTATTTTCCAGAACTTTTTACAACGAAATACTGTAATAGGATATTTTTTTTTACAACTCTTTTACAATATACACAACACATTCAACATTGCACATTTTCAATATAGAATCTCTTTAAAAGACTTGTCCTCTCATTTGTTTTTTTGTATCAATGCTCATGAGAATGATCAAGTCAATCCTCATGGAATGTTTTCAGTGCGATTCTCATCAGTGGTTCTCAAACCTCTCCTGGGGACCCGCACCTGTTTCCACACTTTTGATCTATTCTAAAGCTAGCCCAGCTGATTCAACTTGTCAGCTAATCATCGAGCCCTTGTCTAAGTGAATCAAGTGAGCTAGTTCAGGGCTACAACAGAATTGTGAATCTTCCGGGGGTCCCCGAGGAGAGGTTTGAGAACCACTGTGAACGATGACCATGATGGAATCACTTTGGGCCCTGTAAGAGAGGAAGCCCATTGAAATGATCGTTCTCGTCACGTCAGAAACCGCCGTTCCCATTCCTCTGCCTCTTGGCATCGAATACAGTTTGTTTAGCTCAATTTCATTTCAATTCAGGAAATCAACTTAAATCCAAATTTCAGTTTTTCCTCAAAGCTTTTCAATGAGGAATGATGGATCTGGAATTTGTTTGTTTACTTCCTGAATTTAAGCTGTGTACTGCTGTATTCCGTAACTTAATTTACTGAGCGATTTCATACTGTAGCCGGTATATACACATCATTATACTGGTAATGTAAACTTATTCCAGGCTAAAATGCAGCATGAAAATAAACACCAAAACGGTCAGCCCTTCCGCCAATCTGCTCTCCCTCTTCATATTTAGATGCCATTTGACCATAATATGGTATCCGTTTCACATATTCAATCTCAATAACATGCAAGAGGACAACCGAAATACTCTTTTACCAACACGCAGATCACCAACACCAAAATGATAGGCCTGAATCAATTCCGCTTCATCTCTGTGGGCAGATGACACAAAACATAACACACAGAACAGAACACTTGTAATTCCAGACGTCCAGCTCCTTCAATCAATCAGTCTCATCATTCTTCATAATGAATATTAATCTCCATCACAATCCTTCTCCATCCTTTCCATACCCACATTCCCTCCTTTAACAAGTTACACTGTATTGAAGCGCAGTACTGTAGCACTCAGTCTTAATAATCCTTGTCAGAAACCGTATTTTGTACACCTATAAAGAAAAACAATGATATTCAGTGAAGAAATCACTGCTCTCTCAACCACCCATACCCTTCATAAATAAAAAAAATTGTAACATGAGAAGAAGCACCCGCACCCCCCCCCCTTAGAGCTGTGTGCCAGTGGGGAAACTACTGTCAGAGTGCAGAGACACTATCCTGAGCTCTTTCACTGAGTACGGAGTCCGTCGAACACAAATGAAATGGAGAGAACATTACATAGAAAGTCGTAACAACCACAGTTCAGTTTAATTCTTATTTTGTTTCTCCTCTTCTCTTTATTTCTCCCCCCCCCCCCCTCCCCCTCCTTGTCCTGACAAAATGGTCCAATGGTCTCTCTTTGCCCTGACACCCCCTCCGCCCCCCTCTCAGAGGTAGAAGCCAGTAGTCTGTGGGTCTGGCAGGGTATGTAGGACGTCAGGCTGAAGACTGTCGCTGGTTGTCTGGCTGTTCACATTGGGCAGTAGACAGCTCCCTGTGTGAGCCACGTTGGTGTCGTTGAGGATGCAGCCGTTCTCCATCTAAACACAGAACAAGAAAATATCATTGGAGCTGTATAGGACACAACCCCCCCCCAAAAAAAAAAAAAAAACCTGACTATAATCCCTACACTCTGTTCTGTGGCCATTGACACTAATCAGTTAATATTTTACTGCAGTGGGCTAAATCAGGGTCTTCGTAGTCTTAAACAAATCTACTTTGAAACAAAAGTATTACACCTCACACACATGGTCCTGGGCTTAAACAAAGAAGACAACTGTACCATGTCAGATATAGAGTTGAAATGTATTACATGGAGTTTGCATCCCAATATTACACAGACACACACACACACACACACACACCACAGAAGACTGTAAAAATAACAAAAATGTTTGACATAAAAAGATTTGTGGGTTTTTAGAAATAATGTTTATTAACAACATTCTACCCATGAGGACACTAGGTCATTTGACAACAGGAAAGGGCTACTGCAGGTCAGGTCAGCCAGAGAGCGGAGTGGAGTGGAGCACACACACGGCGGTAGACTGGGGGCCTGCAGTCATCAGGACAGAGAACACATTACATGACATTGAGAAGGGACTAAACCATGTACTGCACCAGGGTAGGATTACAATAGGACCAGGCTACTGACTAAACCATGTACTGCACCAGGCTAGGATTACAATAGGACCAGGCTACTGACTAAACCATGTACTGCACCAGGGTAGGATTACAATAGGACCAGGCTACTGACTAAACCATGTACTGCACCAGGCTAGGATTACAATAGGACCAGGCTACTGACTAAACCTCCCCCACAGACAGGTCCTGTACGACACAAGATAGAGCAGCTAACTGTAGCATGTAGTAGTCGCTCATATACAAGCTAACTACAAAAACCAACAGAGTACTGACACTGGTACACACACCTGAGTTCCACTCTCTATACTCCATAGGTGTGAGTGTGTACTTTGTGGCTTCCCTGTATGAGGGAATCCTGTGTGTGTGTGGGGACAGAGTGTCTGTTGTGACAGCTCCTACCATCGGCCTAATTGTAATCCTGTTTAGTGGGCCCTAACTGGATTAGCTAGGCATCATCCATGTAGAAATCCTAATATAGGCCCCCTATAGGGGCAGACCAGCAGGATACTGAGCACCTGCAGCAGGACAAACCCAGCCAGGTTAAAGTAGGCCAAACTCAACTAATCTCTAATTCTCTCATGCTACTCCGTCCCAAATCACATCAACCCCCCACCCCCCCCAAGGGAAACAGCACCCCCCTGTGGTGGGATGTGACACCACACGTGTAGGCACTCACCCATGCGCGTACACAACATTTCCACACATTCTTCTGCCCCCTGTATGTATTAGGTAACGATGATGGGCAAATTGTAGGTCAGGACAGCTCATGCTTGACTGGCCAGCTTGGCTCTATGTTCCTCTGGGGCGTGGTCGCTGACCCCGAAAGAAAACACAGGAAAGGCGGAGTGGGGCGGGGGCATGAATGGACGCAGGTCCGGTTAGCGTTCGCTGCCTGGGAGCTATAGCTCTCATTGTCGGACTCAACCTTGTTCTATTCATTACCGTTCCTCACCGTCGTCTCTCTCCCTCCAAAGAGACCAACCAACTCTATCGTTCGTTACCCTTCATGGATCTTGAAACATTAATTTGGCACAACAACAAACAAGGAGAGGAAGATGGTGTCCAGCATGCAGAATGGACTGTGTGCTGTACTAATGAGTGGAGCTCTATAGTCCAATTTGTCTTGGCCCCTGAGGCCTTGTTTTGACTGACTGGGCCCCTTGTGTCCCTATATGACAGGACTACTGTACACAGTTACAAAAGGCACGCGTTGGTCCAAATCTCATCCTCGTCGCCAAATGTACAGAGGCGTGTTGTGCAATTAAACTGAACGTCTTCACTTCAGATCAACATGTTAGTAACGGGTACAAACTTGTGACACTCACATCCGTGCACGCACACCGCGAGTGACACTTTTTAAACTTCTTATGGCTGGGGGCAGTTTTGAGTAGCTTGGTCATTGCTTATCGAATATACAGTGTCTATGGGGTCATATTGCACTTCCTAAGGCTTCCACTAGATGTCAACAGTCTTTAGAATCTTGTTTGAGGCTTCTACTGTGAGGTGGGGGCGAATGAGAGCTGATTCAGTGGCATGAGCTGATCACGCGCACTCACGTGAGAGCAACCTGCGTTCCATTGCAATTCTAAAGACAAAGGAATTCTCCAGTTGGAACATTATTGAAGATTTGTTTTAAAAACATCCTAAAGATTGATTCTATACATCGTTTGACATGTTTCTACGGACTGTAACAGAACTTTTTGACTTTTCGTCTGGACCTAGTGCTCAAGCCTCATGAATTTGGATTCCTGGGAGTGCATTCTGATGAAGATCAAAGGTAAGTGAATATTATAATGCTATTTCTGACTTCTGTTGATCCACAACATGGCGGGTATCTGTTTGGCGTTGTTTTGTTGTCTAAGCGCTGTACTCAGATTATTGCATGGTGTGCTTTTTCAGTAGTTTTTTTGAAATCTGACACAGCGGTTGCATTAAGGATAAGTGTATCTATAATTCCATGCACAACAGTTGTATCTTTTATCAATGTTTATTATGAGTATTTCTGTAAATTGATGTGGCTCTGCAAAATCCCCGGATGTTTTGGAACTACTGAACATAACGTGCCAATGTAAACTGAGATTTTTGGATATAAATATGAACTTTATCAAACAAAACATACATGTATTGTGTAACATGAAGTCCTATGAGTGTCATCTGATGAAGATCATCAAAGAAGGTTAGTGATTAATTTGATCTCTAAATCTGCTTTTTGTGACTCCTCTTTTTGGCTGGAAAAATGTGTGTTTCTGTGACTAGGCGGTGACCTAACATAATTGTTCGGTGTGCTTTCGCTATAACGCCTTTTTGAAAATCGGACACTGTGGTGGGATTAACAAGTTTATCTTTAAAATGGTATAAAATACTTTTATGTTTGAGGGATTTTAATTGAGATTTCTGTTGTTTGAATTTGGCGCCCTGCACTTTCACTGGCTGTTGTCATATCGATCCCGGTAGAGGGATTTCAGCCATAAGAAGTTAAAAGCAACATTCAATACTCGACTGAGCTAGAACCCTACATTACTGAACACAACATATACTGTATAGTACTGTACGAGACGCCCTGAAGCAGCAGCCATGGAAGTGGAATAGCCTACTGTTCTCTCAAACGCCTACACTAGGTACACTTCCAGTCAGTGTCCTGATCTGAAGTCATGCTGTACAATCTGTTCAAAGCTGAAACTGTAAGGTGGGCCTACAGACTAGAGCTGCTTTCTTCACAATCACATTGCGGTAGGATCAGATCAGGCATTTAGGTCAAGGGTATGTTGTGCCGCCTGCAAGGAAACAACCCTGGTAGGGAGAGGTTATTCCTACTGCAGTCGACGCTTAAGTTGACGGAATCATTTCAACAGTTGACTTCAGTGCAGTGCAATCCTCAAAGATCAAAGCCACTCCGTGTGAGACCTACTTCTCCTGTCCATTAATAGACTCTCCACTTCCGTGACCCTTGCTCTCCACACATCTGTTTACATTGCATGTCTGTTCACATCAAACTATCTTACGTTGAACTATAAAGCAGCAGCGGAAACAAGCCCGAGGCTGGGGCTTCCCATGCCATATTAGTGCCTTTACAGAGAACCATCGCTTTCATGACATAGACACGGAGCTTCTAAAATGCTGGGTTGTCAATGACCATTAACAAGACAGTCCCACAAACAACAAGACAAATAAACATACAGTCACAGAAATTCCCCAAATATTACACAAGAAAAAGACATTAGGTCGATGATCTATCGACGAGCATCTTGCGTTATTCTTTGACTCTTACCTTGCAGTGAGTGGCATCCTGGGAAGCGGGGCTATTCAAAATGCCGTAGGCGTCCAGAGTAGGCATGGTGAGTTGAGGCTGTGACAGCCCCAGGATGTAATCTAAAGAGTTCTGTGTGGTGGAGTACTGAGGGAAGTAGGTGGATGGGACCTGTGGAGAATGTTGTTTGTGATGCACCAGATGGTCTGAGGGGTTAGCGGTCACCCCTCCTTGTCCCTGGTAGTGACCTATGCCCCCTACCATAACCCCGTTCATGACCATGCCCACGGTAGTCAAATCACCCATACCGTAATCCGTGTGAGTGACCTCTCCTTCTGTAGTGTGTGTGAGGGTGTCCGCGTGCCCGTTGGGGTAGGAGACGGTGCAGGCTCCATTAGCTCCATTAGCGGTCAGTCCCAACTGGTCGTCGTAGATGGAACTATGCCAATCGGGATCAGGGTGCACCCCGTTGAGAGTGGCACTGCTGCTGCTGCTAGCCTTCTGCTGTTTGAAATTACACGGAGATTGAAGCTGGACCTGTAAGTGCTGGTTGTGCTGCTGCCACTGGCTCTGAAGATGGATGTTGTTCTGGTGTTGTTTGAGCTGCCCGGCCCCGTGAGGCCCCAGCTGGGATGTCTTACTGTTAACCAGGGGGTGAAGGCTGTGGCAGTGGTCATCAAGCCCCGCAAGCATATGCTGCTGCTGGGGAAGCCAGTGACCATTATGGACCAAGGTTAGTGAGTTTGTGTGCTGCAGGGTGTCTGGCTGGCTTGGCGCGGGGACGTTCGTTTGTGTCGGGGGCCAGGGGTATTTTGCCAGAACTGGCTTTACTAAGTTGAGGTGCTGCTGCATCTGTTGGGAGAGCTGCACTATGGGTGGCTGTTTTGGTAGTCTGTGAGGGGGTAATATGGGTTGAGGGGCAGGAGGGTCAGTAGCTTGGGGGTGGAAGGTAGAGATATGCATAGTGGGGGCGGCTTGGGTATGAGGGTTAAGGATAAGGGCAGAATTAAGGATAGGGCCAGGGGGATGGGTTGTGGTTGAGGGTGGTGGTATGGACACATGACTGTCCCCACCCTGGCCCTCCTCGGACTTGTTCTCCAGCGAGTCGTGGATGTAGGCGAGGATCTCGTTGTTGGTGAGCAGGTCGTTGAGCGAGGGATGTAGTCCGGATCCATCTCCACTCTGATCATCCTCTCATCCAGCAGCAGTAGCTCCAGATCCTCTGCGTTCAGACCCAGGTTCTCCAGAGCAGAGAACAGCTCGCTGATAGGAAGACATTTACTTTATTTGACAAATTCTAAATACATAGAGCCATGGGAGTACAACAATGTAAATAGACAAAAACCCATCTGAATTAAAAAGTCATTATCAGAAGGGTTAAAGAATGGAAAGCTTGGGCAAGACTGGCTGTACATTGGGCAGTCCAATGGTACTTTACACTCAATTCAATTGGAAAATACTTATAAAATATTATATGCAAAAATATACATTCACCTGTTAGAGCATGTCTCGTCCCCCTCCAGAGACAGTGAGTCCAGGGTGGCGAGCAGTGGGTCGAAGCTGGACGGAGGCTCTCCGTTGAGGCCAGTGGAGATGGTGGTAACCCCGTTGGGCACAGAGCTCCAGCTCTCTCCCACACCCCCACCCAGAGGGCCACCGCTATAGTATCCACTGCTCTGCCCTTTCCCCTCACCTCCCTCACTAAACAGACTACTGTGGAAGGACATCTTGGGCTCGACGGCTGGTTGGCACACGTACACGGACTCATCCTGCCTCATCAGCGCCCCGAGCAGGGAGCTGGGGTCCAGTCCACCGTTATCCTTCGACGGGTTCTTGTCCAGCTTGCCCTTCTTGGATTTGGTCTTGCCTTTAGCTTGGAGTGAGTCGTTGAGGCCGTGGATGGGGTAGCTACTCTGGTAGAGAAGGGCCTCGCCCGTGGCGAAGGTGAAGGGGAGGTGCATGGAACGCTTCCTCAGGTGCTCTCCTCCCTCCTCCTCCCTGGGAACGAGAGGATGGAGAGAACCAATCAGAACACACTCTTATTGTTCAGGATAAAACTCCAGCAAAGGTTGCGTGTCCTTAAAGTTGGTGGCAGCTTCATTTTAACAGTGTGCCGCAGCGGTTCCCAAACTAGGAGTCGTGACCCATGTCAGGTCGCCTGATATGAAAATGGGATCGAGGAAGAATTTCCAAAATTCTGGTAATTTTTTTTATTTTTATATAAGATCTTTTGTCTCTCAAAATCATTGTAATGTGGTTAACTTTAAAATGAAAATTATTCCAATTTAAAAGTTCAAATTCAACCAGAGCGCGCCCTTAGATTGCGGGAAAAGTTGCACTTGACTAATTTCCATGGTGAATGGCTAAGCCCCGCTACGAAACCACACACTCCTGCAGAGACTGACATTACCGGCCGCAATTGATATGGAGAAAACAATGTGTGGGGAGGCATAGGCACAGAAACTCACATCACAACCTTTGTCAGACAACACAGAAACTAAAAACTGATGCTATAGCTGACTGAACGACTCAAACTCCCCACCTTACGCTCTCCAAATGGATGTTAGCGGTGAGGGATGAGATGCCCATACCATTGACTTTAGTTCGCTGCATGCCGTGGGATGCTATTCATGAGGACATATTGTTGTCTCACGATTCCCAAGCATGATATGGCACAGGGGATGTTCAATGTGCTGAAAAACAGATTCCATGGGATCGAATAATGGTGCTTTTGCACAGATGGGGCTCCATCTATCACTGGACGGCTGGCCGGGCCTCTGCACTTTAGTTATGAACGTGTCTCCCTCTGCCATATGGACAACATTGGATGATACACCCACTGAGCTAGAATGGATACCCCGAGAGCAGAACTTTGAGATACGCAGCAGGTAAATTCGATTGTGAACTGTACTGAGTTCACCTGTTCACAAACCTATGTGGAGATATGGGATCAGAGCATGACAAGGTTCTATCTCACACCGAGGTTGGGTGGTTATCGATGGGTATTGTTGAAAATATTTTTCGAATTGAGAGAGGAACTGTTGTCATTCGCAATGGATTTAAATGACAGACTTTGTTGACTTTGTGCAATGAAAAGAAAACGTGTCTCCTTGCCAATGTAACTGACACATTTGGGGAACTGAACGAACTGAAGGCAAGCATGCAGGGAAATACAAACAAATTGTACGGATGAGTGAACGAATCAGCGAAATCCGTCTGACTGTGATCCTGGGTCAGTTGACATGCCGGTAAGTGAAATTGAACAGCTCATCGAGCTGCCATGTGACTGAATGCTGCAGACAATGCGTTCACCGGTCACAATGAAGAAGTTTTGGTTCTTGACTCCAAGGGAATACAACGCAGTCTCCCTCAGAGCATTAAAACTCATGGTACGCTGATTCAGTGCTCTCATCTGCATTAAAACCAAATATCGATCCAGCTTGGACGTGACAGGAGAGATACGGTTCTCTCTGTTGACCACGCCTCCAGACTTTGAGACGCTCTGACATGCATCAAACACACCCATCTCATTAGTGGTGGTGAGATAATTTATCTTATTTAAATGACTTGACTGTCAAAGCCCCACATTAAAAAAGTTAAAAAAATAAAAAATCATATGGTGGTGGTAGCGAGAATGTTCAGATATCAATATGGGGTCGTGGGCCAAAAAGGTTTGGGAACTCCCGGTGTACAGTATACTATTAATGTGATGATATCCAATCTACTGTCCTCCCTCTGTCTCACTGGGAACAAGAGCAGGACGAGAAAGAGCTTCCCAGAACACTAGGGACAACTATATGGACTGAAGTCCCTAATAGTACAGACTAAAAAGCTCTGACTGTATAGAATGACATATTCCGTTCACCTCATTGAAATCCTTCATGCAAACAAAGCAAAATCCCCAGTGCTAAATCAACTCTAGTGTCACATTTAACACTCAGAAAAGTGTTTAGGTTAAAAAATGTATTCAAAACATCATTGGGTTATGGAGGGGTGAAGAGGCTAAACCTGCACTTACACCAGGGGCCTCTGGGTGGCGATGATGTAGTCAGGCTTGCCGTTCTTGTAGACCAGTCTGGCGTTGGCTTGGACCCACCTCCAGCGGTTATCCTTAGTGAGCAGTCTGAACACCGTCAGCCCGCTCTCCCCTGTCTTGATCACTGGAATCACATAAGACACCCAGTCAGGGGGTGGGGTGGGGGGGGTGTATCAGAACCAATGAATGTATGATCATAACTGAACACAGGCAACAGTACATATGTGCACCCATGCATGGAACCAACCCCTACACACTCATGACGCTTACAAAAGCAAGTCTGCAGAAATATGCTATTTGTACACGTGCGAGTGTACATGCACCTATGCACGCAGGCACCACCGCACCTCAGTGTGACCGTCACACCTCACTCAGGCCTACCACAACCTTACCACAAAAGGTTCTACAGCTGCACCATTGAGAGCATCCTGACCGGTTGTATCAACGCCTCGCATGGCAACTGCTCGGCATCTGACCGTAAGGCGCTACAGAGGGTAGTGCGAACGGCCCAGTACACCACTGGGGCAAAGCTTCCTGCCATCCAGGACCTATATAATAAGCAGTGTCAGAGGAAAGCCACATTGTCAGAGACTCCAGTCACCCAAGTTAAATACTGTTTTCTCTGCTACCGCATGGCAAGCGGTACCGGAGCGCCAAGTCTAGGTCCAAGAGGCTCCTCAAAAGCTTCTACCCCCAAGCCACAAGACAGCTGAACAATTCATAAAATTGCCACCAGACAATTTACATTGACCCCCCTTGTACACCGCTGCTACTCGCTGTTTGTTTGTTAGCTATGCATAGTCACTTCACCCCCACCTACATGTACAGATGACCTCAACTAGCCTGTAGCCCCGCACACTGACTCAGTACCGGTGCCCCCTGTATATAGCCTCATTATTGTGTTACTTTTAATTTTAGTCTACTTGGTGAATATTTTCTTCTTCTTGATCTGCACTGTTGGTTAAGGGCTTGTAAGTAAGCATTTCACGGTAAAGTCTACACTTGCTGTATTCGGGCGCAAGTGACAAATAAAACTCGATATGTACACACACACTCTCCTTGATCCTTCTCCCAATTTGCCTATTGGTTGGCTTTGCTGTGTGTGTCGTGGAGTACAGCACGTCTCAGCTGTGCAGCTTTCCAGAGTAGGTTCATTGTGGTGAACGGACACAGGTGTGTGGCACTGTAGACCCATTGTTCTACAGAGGCTTGCAGTAAACTGATGTGCAGACAGTGCAGATTTACACCCAATGTGTTCCCCTGCAGTGCTACTGAAACTCTTATCAGTGTGTCAGTTTCAGTGGCCCCTGGTGGACTTTAGATCTTTATTCCATTCCTGATATGGATATGTGGCCCCAGTTCACCACACTGCGGTACTCTGCTCTACTCTGGGCTTTGCACAATCTCCTTCGTAATCTGGATTATGTGTAAACATATTCTCCACTCTAACCAACCATGTGCCACACAGAGACACAGACGGGTTGGTTGTTGAGCACCAAAAACGCTGCATGCGCAACTTTGTGTCAGAAAAGACGGGGTTGGCTTAAATCGCTGACAACATGTAAACTAGACTTGGTTTCCAAATGTTAATTGAAAACATAAATTCATTTGCACAATGAGCGCTTGTCTCTCAAATACATCGTTAGAGTTGTTGGCTCGCTATCTAGCGATTTTTTTTAGTAGAATCGACATGAAATCAGTCAAAACAAGACATGGTATCAACAACAAGATAAAACAAGTCACCTACGATTCCCCACAAGGCAGCTTTTAGCCAGTGTTGCTAGCCATCTGACCGCTCGTCTTTTAGAGACACCGACCTACTACCCCGGACTACTTTCTAAAAGCAATAAAAAGGTTTGTGAGTCAAAAGTTTGAAAAGGCAGCATATACTGTACTGACATAACTCACTAGTTTATTTTAACACTTTCATTAGGCAAATTGTCCCCTCCAGTATTTCAACTCAGAGAGCTCGATTTGTTATGTACTAGAAACTCAGAGAGATGGAAGGGGAAGTGACATTGTAAACTTAGAGAGATGGAGTTATATTTGCCATCAACCACTGAGCTGTAAAGAGCAGTATGGAGAGTAGTGATGCATGGTTAGAACAGGTTCATTGTGTTTACATGCTAATGTAATAGGTCTCGGTCTCTCTCTCACACATGTAATTAGCTTACTGCACAGAATTTTTTACATTTATTTATCCGCTATTTTACCAGGTAAGTTGACTGAGAACACGTTCTCATTTACAGCAACGACCTGGAGAATAGTTACAGGGGAGAGGAGGGGGATGAATGAGCAAATTGTAAACTGGGGATTATTAGGTGACCGTGATGGTATGAGGGCCAGATTGGGAATACCGGGATTCACACCCCTATTCTTACGGTAAGTGCCATGGGAACTTTAATGACCACAGAGTCAGGACACCCGTTTAACGTCCCATCCGAAAGACGGCATCCTACACAGGGCAGTGTCCCCAATCACTGCCCTGGGGGACTGGGATATTTTTTAGACCAGAGGAAAGAGTGCCTCCTACTAGCCCTCCAACACCACTTCCAGCAGCATCTGGTCTCCCATCCAGGGACTGACCAGGACCAACCCTGCTGAGCTTCAGAAGCAAGCCAGCAGTGGTATGCAGGGTGGTATGCTGCTGGCAATATAATTAGATAGCTATTTGTAGTACTAATATACTTATGTAGTGTATGTGGACACCCATTCAAATGAATGGATTTGGCTATTTCAGCCACACCCGTTGCTGACAGGTGTATAAAATCACACACACAGCCATGCAATCTCCACAGACAAACAATGTCTGTAGAATGGCTCGTACTGAAAAGCTCATTGACTTTCAAAGTGGCACCGTCACAGGATGCCATCTTTCTAAGTTAGTTCGTCACATTTCTGCCCTGCTTGAGCTGCCCCGGTCAACTTTAAGTGCTGTTATTGTGAAGTGGAAACATCTAGGAGCAACAACGGCTCAGCCGCAAAGTGGTAGGCCACACAAGCTCACAGATGGGACTGGCGAGTGCTGAAGTGCGTAAAAATCGTCTGTCCTCGGTTGCAACACTCTCTACTGAGTTCCAAACTGCATCTGGAAGCAACGTCAGCACAAGAACTGTTCGTCGGGAGCTTCATGAAATGAGTTTCCATGGCCGAGCCTAAGATCACCATACACAATGCCAAGCGTCGGCTGGAGTGGTGTAAAGCTCACTGCCATTGGACTCTGGAGCAGTGGAAATACGTTCTCTGAGGTGGTGAATCACACTTCACCATCTGGGAGTCCGACGGACGAATCTGGGTTTTAGCGGATGCCAGGAGAATGCTACCTGACCCAATGCATCGCGCCACCTGTACAGTTTGGCGGAGGATAAATAATGGTCTGGGGCCGTTTTACATGGTTCAGGCTAGGCCCCTTAGTTCCATCTTAAGGAAATCCATACAATGACTTTCTAGACGAGTCTGTGCTTCAACGTTTGGGGAAGGCTCTTTCCACATATATATTTTTCTTATAAAAAAAAAAAATGTTGGGGGTAGATGAGCTTTAATATTGCAGATAGATTGTGGATTCCATCAATTTAATTGTCTGCATGATTTCCAATCCCCCATATATTTTTAACACACATCTTTTAAAAATATATTTTCCTTTTTATTTTGCCCTGACCTTACCACCCCTCTCCTAATTGGAGTAAACTACTGGACAACCACACCTAGGCTTCTACTTCCAGGTTATTTATACTATATACAGTACCAGTCAAAAGTTTGGACACAACTACTCATTCAAGGTTTTATTTATTTATTTGTTTTACAAATTTCTACATTGTAGTATAATAATGAAATCTAAATATATTTCATATCTGAGATTCTTCAAAGTAGCCACCCTTTGCATTCTCTCAACCAGCTTCATGAGGTAGTCATCTGAAATGCATTTCAATTAACAGGTGTGCCTTCTTAAATGTTCATTTGTGGAATTTCATTCCTTCTTATTGTGTTTGAGCCAATCAGTTGTGTTGTGACAAGGTAGGGGTTGTATACAGAAGATAGTCCTATTTGGTAAAAGACCAAGTCCATATCATGGCAAGAACAGCTCAAATAAGCAAAAGAGAAATGACAGTCCATCATTACTTTAAGACATGAAGGTCAGTCAATCAAGAAAATGTCAAGAAGTTTCTTCAAGTGCAGTCGCAAAAACTATCAAGTGCTATGATGAAACTGGCTCTCATGAGGACCACCACAGGAAAGGAAGACCAAGAGTTACCTCTGCTGCAGAAGATAAGTTCATTAGAGGTACCAGCCTCAGAAAATGCAGACCAAATAAATGCTTCACAGAGTTCAAGTAACAGATCTCAACCGCAATCTGTTCAGAGGAGACTGTGAATCAGGCCTTCATCGTCAAATTCCTGCAAAGAAACCACTACTTAAGGACACCAATAAGAAGAGACTTGCTTGGGCCAAGAAACACAAGCAATGGACATTAGACCAGTGGAAATCTGTTATTTGGTCCGATGAGTCCAAATTTGAGAGTTTTGGTTCGAACTGCCGTGTCTTTGTGAGAAGCAGAGTAGGTGAATGGATGATCTCCGCATGTGTGGTTCCCACCGTGAAGCATGGAGGTGGTGTGATGGTGCTTTACTGGTGACACTGTCAATTATTTATTTAGAATTCAAGTCACACTTAACCAGCATGGCTACCACAGCCTTCTGCAGCGATACACCATCGCATCTGGTTTGCGCTTAGTGGGACTATCATTTGTTTTTCAACAGGACAATGACCCAACACACCTCCAGGCTGTGTAAGGGCTATTTAACCAAGGTGGAGAGCTGCATCAGATGACCTGGCCTCCGCAATCAACCTCAAGCCAATTGAGATGGGTTGGCCCGCAGAGTGAAGGAAAAGCAGCCACCACTTCTCAGTATATGTGGGAACTCCTTCAAGACTGTTGGAAAAGCATTCCAGGTGAAGGTGGTTGAGAGAATGCCAAGAGTGTGCAAAACTGTCATCAAGGCAAAGGGTGGCTACACTGAAGAATCTCAAATATATATGTTGATTTGTTTAACACTTTTTTGGTGTCTTTTCATAGTTTTGATGTCTTCACTATTATTCTACAATGGAAAAAATAGTAAAAATAAAGAAAAACCTTGAACGAGTAGGTGTGTCCAAACGTTTGACTGGTACTGCACATTTCAGACAATGTATTTTACAACAGTTATTTTTTGTTTGTTTTCCATCCCATCCTTCAGCTACCATCAACCCCTCTCATCTATCGCTGAAGCTCATCCAGTTTGATTTCTATTTTGCTATACATTTTTAACTGTGCTGTTTCACAAAAGTGCCGAACCTATATACATTTTACGGACATAGCATATTTGACAAGTTATCTTGTTTTTAATCCCACCCTTCAGCTCCACTCAACTCCTCCCATCTCTCTTAACACCATCCATTTTTCATTTCCCTTTGCCACCCATTTTTCAACTGTGCTGTGATGTTTCACAAACGTTCCCTTTCCTGTTTCCGCATGACAATGCCCCTGTGAACAACGAGAGGTCCATACAGAAATGGTTTGTTGAGATCGGTGGAAGAACTTGACTGGCCTGCACATAGCTCTGAACTCAAATCCATCTTTGGGATGAATTGGAACGCCGACAGATCAGTATCCGACCTCACTAATGCTCGTGGCTGAACGGAAGCAAGTCCCTGCAGCAATGTTCCAACATCTATTGGAAAGCCTTCCCAGAACAGTGGAAGCTGTTACAGTAGCAAAGGGGGGGACCAACTCCATATGAATGCCCATGATATTGGAATGAGACGTTCAATGAGCAGGTGTCCACATTCTTTTGTAGTGTACATCAAGTCTAATTGTCAAGGTACTGTTCTAAACCAATGTTATTTGGAATATTCCATTATTTTAAAAAAGGTAGACATGTCATAGTAAAAGCCTTACTGCGGACGTGGTTCTCAGCACAGTAGAGCATATCAGCTGCATGGATAAACTGGTATCCAGAGCCTCGAACCCGGAGCTCAGCCTCGGTGTAGCCCAGCACGATCTTCCCCCTGCAATGCAATAACATTCACAAAAACACCCTTATTATAGACGAGACGATAATGCCTATAATAGACAACTGGTTGAAGCACAGTGTTCAATTCAAAATCTCCCTATCATCATCATCATATGTAAATCAATATGACACAAATCTCAAAAGAAAATTCCAAATAAACTTGTAGGTGGTACACAACACACTACCCGCCTCTCGCCGTGAGCCGTTCGTCCGTTACCGAGAACCACATACCAGATGTTTTTAATAGGGCAGTTAGCGATTGAGTTTTACAATTATGTATTGCGCCTACCAAGCTCAAATTCAAGACGTTGGATTAAAACAAGACTAAAGTGACTATTGGGTTTAAAAAACGGCGGATTGACTAAATTTGTAGGTGCATCAGTTTTTATCAAATAGAAATTAATTTCTCTCTCTCACTTGCACATTTCGGTCAAACCAAGGCTAATGTATATAGCTAGTTATATGGTGGTATTCAAGCTAAGGTTAATCAATGAATGCAAACGGATATTTTGATTAGCTAAAGTTACTTGTACAAAGTACAACAGCTAGCCTCTGTAGCTAGCTAACACCAGTCCGCTGAACGCGAACTAGCTAACCAACAGGCAAATATAGGTAGCTAGCCAATGAATGTAGTTTTGTTTTGACTAGATAGCTAGCTAACGTTACATTATACCAGTCAGACGAGAGCTAACGTTGGCAAGGTAAGTTAGCTAACCAACAAGTGATGAAAGCTAGCTAGCTACATCTTGCCAAGTAGGGGTTTTCACAAGGCTAAAGTCACCATGTGTAAACTTCTGACCTAATCACTTGCGTGCAATTGGATCAGAAATAAACTAGCGGATTGTCCTTGGCAGCCAATTTAAAGTTATCTAGCTAAGTAACCTTAGCCAACGTAAGACTAACATTAGATAATGTGTACGGTCAGTTCACGCGCCACAATATATCATAACTAACTTTAACTATATAGTTTAGTTTAAAACCGCCAAACGTTGGGAAAACTGCCACTCTAATCACATTCATTTGCATTGTACAGACCAAGTTACGGTAACGAGGTAGCCATATTTCAGACAGGATTAAACCCTGCAGTTAGTTAGTTACGCTGCATTTCCTCGACTAAGAACAACCAAGACCACAAAACATAGCCAAGAAAACAAATTGATTTGTTAAGAAACAGGGAGTGAGTTATGTTGAACCGCATGTAGTAAATGGTTGAACCCCAACAAACACACACGAACCTCGGTTGTGCATGCTTACCAGACAGACTGACAGCATCGCTGTTTCATAACACTTGTCGAATACATTCCTGCTCCGGCATAAACTGTCTCTCTTGCCGTCTTGACATTTATGATCCAAAATGCGTGCACATAGTGTCAAATTACTTTTCTGTGTGTTCACAGAAAATCTCAAATCGCCATCCACAAGTAAAACGTAGTGAGGGTGCTGCACCAGGTTAAAACAACATCATAATCATTGCTTGCTTAGTGAATTGCTGTGTGCCAGTCAGTCTCATAGACTATACGTAACATAGTAAACGTAAATCCGGCACACTGAAATAAGTATGTTAATGTTACGTTTGGTATGGTTACATCAGACAGAAGGTTACTTAAAGGAGACTGTACCTAAATCTCTATTTTTCATGTAAATGGCATGTACCCAAAAAACAAACCAAATCACAAAAAAAGTGTCTGGATCCTTCTATAACATGCCATCACAAATAGAGATTTACTTCAGAAATAGGAAAAGTCTCGAGGGTGGAAGGATGGGCGTATAACAAGGATGTCTAGCAACTCAAACATAGTTTAAGTCTCATCATGGACAATTTTAGCTAAGAGCTTACTACTTTTTAGCTACTTTGCAACTACTTAGCATGTAAGCTAACCCTTCCCATAACCTTAAAACCCTTTAACATAACTCCTAACATTAACCCTTTAACCTCACTCCTAACCTTAATCCCTATCCTAGAAAACGTTAGCCACCTAGCTAACATATCGTACATATTGCAAATGAATTAGGACATATCTAGACCATTCTTCATTTATAGTTTTGACAGCCCCCTCCCGTCACACACACTTATTTACATTTATTAGGTGGTCTTGCTAGAACAGAGGAGAGATCAGCTCTCACTCTCAAGGAGGAGGTTGTTGCACTCATTCGTGAGATGCACACCATGCCTCCCTTGGTTTTTGCCTAAGCACTACACAGATGATTCAAATAACCAACTCACCATCAAGCTTTGATTATTTGAATTAGCTGTGTAGTGCCTGGGCAAAAAACAGGGGGGGCCCAGGACCAAGTTTGGGAAACCCTGCCCTACGGTACTGCCCAGGGACATTGTGATTTATGACAAAATGGCCGATTGTGGGCATGGCCTGTAACAGAGAAATGCAAACACCAGCTGGCTGACAGAGCGCCGGGCCATCTCTATGCGCTTGTTGATGTCCTACTCCCACTGAAACATCCAACTCCTCCACTGTGTGATGTCAGTGTAGACCACTGTTGTCCTGGGAACATTTGGATGACGACCTCCTGATCAGCTCGCGTCTGACGCACCAGGGCTGTCCCCTTTATGTGTCCCTAGTTATTTCCACCGAGGTGGATGACTATGATATATTCACGGTCACACCTCGCTTTGGCGAGAAATAATTTTTCAGAACCCTTCCATTGAGAACAGCTCATCCATATTTTGTGCTCCTGTAGTCATCTAGCCCACTACATTGTGTAATCGCATAGTAAATATTTGCTTGAGTCTTTGTTTCCTTACTCTTGCCAATTTGCTTTGAGCAATGATAAGTAGGAGTATAAACTGGGATCTTATCAATAAATAAGGAGAGCATGTGTTATGCTGTATTATAAACTGGGTGGTTGAGCCCTGAATGCTGATTGGCTGAACGCCATATACCACCGGTTTATTTTTACTCTTCTAATTACGTTGGTAACCAGTTTATAATAGCTAGCTATAAGGCACCTCAGGGGTTTGTTGTATATGACCAATATATCACAGCTAAGGGCTATATCCAGGCACTTCGCATTATGTTGTGCGAAATAACAGCCCTTAGCTGTGGTATATTGGCCATATACCACCCCCCCTCGGGTCTTATTGCTTAATTATGTTTGTATAATAATGTTGCATAATCACCTTCCAGTGTAAAGAACATGGAAATCAAATTAAAAAATATATATTTTTAAGTGAGAATAAATAGGCATTGGTCTGAAGCCACAAAAAAAAGCAAATTCACGAGCACCCATGCTCTACCAAGGCTTTCCAGCACACAGCTTTCACCAACTACAGTAGCTATGTTGATATTGTACCTCAAACTATGTATCATTTGGCTGTATGTATTTTTTGACCTAGGTCTGTTGTAAATTTGTATTATTGTTGCTTCACCATCTTTATTGCAAAAATAAATACAAGTACAAACATAACTTATTTGAAACACAATTGGTTCTGAGCTTATGTCAATATTACATAGGTAAGCTAACGGTTACAGAAATCAGGCATGCAGACAGGCTCTAACTATCTGAGCTACTTTGTCCAACGCAAGTGTAACAGTATAACTTTAGTCCGTCCCCTCGCCCATACTTGGGCGCGAACCAGGGACTCTCTGCACACGTCCACAGTCACCCTCGAAGCATCGTTACCCATCGCTCCACAAAAGCCGCGGCCCTTGCAGAGCAAGGGGGAACCACTACTTCAAGGTCTCAGAGCGAGTGACGTCAACGATTGAAACGCTACCAGCGCGCACCACCGCTAACTAGCTAGCCATTTCGCATCGGCTACACACGCACCACCTATTGTTATGTTGACCACCTACACCTAAAAAAGGATGTTATTATGATAATTTATTTTTAAAGACATGTTTTGCTAAAATAAAGCTTTTAGCAAATACAGGCATGCACCACATTACTACAAGACGAAACAGCTCAAAAGCATGAAAAGGTAGCGTAATGAGAACTTCTCACTGTGGTGTGTGAAGAATAAAATACTTGACCTTGCATGTGGTACAAATCACATTATTGTGGAAGCACCTCCTCTAAGAGCATGAATTAGGCTGTTTGAGAAAGTTTGAATCCTATTCAATCTGCCTACACATAGTTTGAAGTACAATCCCAGCATAGCTATTGTAGTAGGTCAAAGCTGTGTGCTGGAAAACCTTAGTAGAGCATGGGCGGAATAGGCATTGTGGTGCTTGTGAATTTCCTTTCCTTTTCGGCTTCAGACTATTCTCACTTAAAACACTTTTTAGTTGTTTTTTTATTAGAGACAGAATATGGACAGAATAATCATTGCAAGTCTATTATACAATAGGACATCAATGGCAGTGAAAACATGTTTGAATTACCACTACTTCAAACATATTATAGCCATATGACAAGAAATTGCTCTTCACAGTAACAAACACCCTAGCAACACCCCCACAGGCAAAACTGGTTGAAATGACCTCATTACAACCAGAATACAACTAATTCTGTTTTTAAAAGGGGTTCTAATGATGTTAATTCAACCAGCTATAACCGGTGGAACTTTAACAACATCCCATCATAATGTGAAGTAAGACTGAATAGTGTGGGCGTACTTGGCATCGCAGGCCATGGGGGTGAAGTCCAGCTTGTGTTTGGTCCTGAAGATCATGTTCTTGGTCCTAATCTCCAGGATGGATGGAGGTTGGAGGGGGGTAGCGATGGCAAACAGGGCCAGCTGGGGGGGCACGGTACAGCCGTCATCCAGCCGGCAGTTCTGGCCATGCAGGAACTTCAGACGGCCTTGGAGGGTCAGGGCCTGGGGAGAAAAAACAAAGAGCTGGTTGGTCCAGGCTTTCTCATACAGTATTTGTTCGGAAACCAATAGCCGAGTAATGAACGAGACTTGGGAGGATAACAACGTGAGACGACAGTATCAAATCAAATTTTATTTGTCACATGCGCTGAATACAACAGGTGTAGACCTTACAGTGAAATGCTTACTTACAAGCCCTTAAACAATGCAGTTTTAAGAAAATACCTAAAAAAAAGTAAGAGATAAGAATAGCAAATCATTAGAGAGCAGCAGTAAAATAACAATAGTGGGGCTATTTACAGTGGGTACCGGGACAGAGTCAATGTGCGGGGGTACCGGTGTCGAGTTAATTGAGGTAATATGTACATGTATGTAGAGTTATTAAAGTGACTATGCATAGATACTAACAGAGAGTAGCGTGGGGGCAATGCAAATAGTATGGGTAGCCATTTGATTAGATGTTCAGGAATCTTATGGCTTGGGGGTAGAAGCTGTTTAGAAGCCTCTTGGACCTAGACTTGGCGCTCCGGTACCGCTTGCCGTGTGGTAGCAGTCTATGACTAGGGTGGCTGGAGTATTTGACCATTTTTAGGGCCTTCCTCTGACACCACCTGGCATAGAGGTCCTGGATGGCAGGAAGCTTGGCCCTGGTGATGTACTGGGTCGTACGCACTACCCTCTGTAGTGCCTTGTGGTCGGAGGCCGAGCAGTTGCCATACCAGGCAACCCGTCAGGATGCTCTCGATGGTGCAGCTGTAAAACCTTTTGAGGATCTGAGGACCCATGCCAAATCTTTTCAGTCTCCTGAGGGGGAATAGGTTTTGTCGTGCCCTCCTCACAACTGTCTTGGTGTGCTTGGACCATGTTAGTTTGATGATGTGGACGCCAAGTAACTTGAAGGAACATGAAGCTCTCAACCTGCTCCACTACAGCCCCGTTGATGAGAATGGGGGCATGCTCGGTCCTCCTTTTCCTGTAGTCCACAATCATCTCCTTTGTCTTGATCACGTTGAAGGAGAGGTTGTTGTCCTTGCACCACACGGTCAGGTGTCTGCCCTCCTCCCTATAGGCTATGTCATTGTTGTCGTTGATCAGGCCTATGACACTGTTGTGTCATCGGCAAACATAATGATGGTTTTGGAGTCGTGCCTGGCCGTGCAGTCATGAGTGAACAGAGAGTACAGGAGGGGACTGAGCACGCACCCCTGAGGGGTCCCTGTGTTGAGGATCAGTGTGGCGGATGTGTTGTTACATACCCTTACCACCTGGGGGCAGCCCGTCAGGAAGTCCAGGATCCAGTTGCAGAGGGAGGTGTTTAGTCCCAGGGTCCTTAGCTTAGTTATTAGCTTTGAGGGCACTATGGTGTTGAACATGGGCAGTATTCACTGAATAGCATCTTCACATAGGTGTTCCTTTTGTCCAGGTGGATCTGTTGGGGCAGTATGCAAATTGAAGTGAATCTAGGATTTCTGGGATAATGGTGTTGATGTGAGCCATGACCAGCCTTTCAAAGCATTTCATGGCTGCAGACGTGAGTGCTACCAGTAGCCATTTAGGCAGGTTACCTTATAATAGGAGTAGAAAATACTATTAGTAAATACTAAAAGTATACTATTATATTACTAAAATAAAATAGTAGTATTTAAATATTACTCGTGTTTGTGCACTTGAAGCTCTCAACCTCTCAAGTTTGTCTGGTACCAATGGAATAGTTTCAAAAGTGCAAAGTGTAAATCCTGCACATCTGACACCACAGACAGAGGACATCGAAAAGATGAAAGTATTTGAAAGAAAATGGATACTAATTGAACCCAGGTCTGGTGTAGAGATTCACGAGCACAACAAAACTTGCTTCAGTCACGTTTGTTCATGAATGAGAAGCTGGCTGTATGTTCCACATATAGGATTTCCCAGACATCAACAATCAAACTGCTCAGACAACAATAGAGCTCACACTCAGATGAATGATGAGCATATTGATTGCTGGTACACTTTATGGTACTGTGCTTTAAGTATTTATTTAAGGCACATTTAATTCTATCACTTATACTTGTACTGAGGCTTGCTCATGGCAGTGGCTGCATCTGCACCGGCAGGATGATGGGGGCGATGGCCCAAGGCCACGTAAAGCGGCTTGGTGCCCACGATACGGCCATTCATCTCCATCACAGCCTCGGGGGAGGAGAGGGAAACAAAAGCCTTTGCCTCCGGCCGCTCTCCGTCATCACCTTGGCGCTGATGATTGTTTTCCGAATGCAGAAAACACCTTCCTTAAACGGTGATCATTAAAGGCATCATCCAGGTTCTTTACAAAGAGATTTACACCTCTGTATTTGGCCTTGGGGTCAGGCTTCTTCTGCCCAAACTTGAGTTTCAGCAACGTCTGGCGCTCTGCTTTCTTCTGGGCACGGCCTACATATATCGGCCTCCCGTTTAGCTCCTTCCTGCTCATCTCGTTCACGGCTCTCTGTGCATCCTCATGCCCCTCGAAGCAAACAAAACCGAACCCACTCGACTTCCCCTTATCGTCTTTCATAACCTTGACACTAACTGTTGGTCCATATTTTCCAAAAAGCTCCATCAGTTTCTCATCGTTCATGTCTCTGCCAAGATTCTTGACAAACACGTTGTTGAACTCTCTGGCCTTGGCTTCAAGTACCTCCTCTCGCTCTTTGCGTGACTTAAAGCGCTCGATAAACACTTTTTCGTTATCCCATTAACATGCCATTTAATTTCTCGATGGCTCTATCAGCAGCCTCTTGTGTCTTGTATTCAATATAACCATAACCCTTGGAATGGCCATTCTCGTCACAAACTACCTTGCTAGAGTAGATGTCTCCAAATGCTGAGAAGGTCTCGTACAGGTTTTTGTTTGTTATAGACTTCTTATCCAGGTTCCTGATGAAGATGTTTCCCACCCCACTCTTCCTCAGGGTACGTTTTGGTGGAGGTCATCAACAGACAAAGAATTCATTTTTGGAGATTTTGGACCTAATTCACACGTTATCGAAGCTAGCTCAAGAGCACAGATTGACAGGTGAATGAACAGCTGTCACGTGTTTAAATTCCCCGGAACTGACTCGTTTGTGATGTCATAAGTGATGTAGCGTCAAATGCAATTCTGATGTGCCATCTTCCCTTTATTGCATCATAGTCATGTAGTTTACAGGATTTAGATCGCAAACAGAAACATTTCAATTTTAAACACATAAATACATGTACCTCAATCTGTATTATTATTATTTTTTTTACAGTTTGGGAAGTCAGAGAGAGATATATAGACAGAAATGACTATTATAACTTCAACCCAGGATACACATGGCAAACACTAAGCATGTCCTCTTCATCGATGGATAAAAGTATGCCAAATAATAAAATAGAAAACTAGTAGGTTTGAATGATTGTTTATTGTCAAATCGTGCAGACTCACATTAGAGGAATAGCATTTGGTTCACAGTCGTTCCACCTCCAGTGAGAGGTTGAATGAGCAAAATAACCCTGTAAAACTGAACCGTTTAAAAATGTAATCAAGCTCTGGGTCAGTCAGGCTTGCTATTTCTATCTGTTTGTATACTACAGTGGGGTGTTATTCATTTGTATGCTGTAAAGAGAGCTGAGGAGTGTCAGGAGAGAGTGAATGCTTCAAACAATCTTCCGTAGCCAACCACAGCAGTCTAGACTAGAGAGAGACTAGGACTCTCTCCTCGCTCTCCCGTTCAAATGCATAACATATTCCTCTGCTGCCTTTGTGACAATGAAGATGATATCACGTGTGCTCACTTCTCAGTGCCTGTTTCTCAGTGTCTGTGCCTGAAACAGTGCCTGTTTCTCAGTGTCTGTGCCTGAAACGGTGCCTGTTTCTCAGTGTCTGTGCCTGAAACGGTGCCTGTTTCTCAGTGTCTGTGCCTGAAACAGTGCCTGTTTCTCAGTGTCTGTGCCTGAAACAGTGCCTGTTTCTCAGTGTCTGTGCCTGAAACAGTGCCTGTCTCTCAGTGTCTGTGCCTGAAACAGTGCCTGTCTCTCAGTGTCTGTGCCTGAAACAGTGCCTGTTTCTCAGTGTCTGTGCCTGAAACAGTGCCTGTTTCTCAGTGTCTGTGCCTGAAACAGTGCCTGTTTCTCAGTGTCTGTGCCTGAAACAGTGCCTGTTTCGTTTCTCCCCGTCGCACGCAATCAGCATTATTTACAACAGTCACCTCTAGAAAGGAGAGAGAGAGACACACACACACAAAGACAGAGAGAGAGAGAGAGAGAGAGACACACACACACACACAAAGACAGAGAGAGAGAGAGAGAGAGAGAGAGACACACACACACACAAAGACAGAGAGAGAGAGAGAGAGAGACACACACACAAAGACAGAGAGAGAGAGAGAGAGAGACACACACACAAAGACAGAGAGAGAGAGAGAGAGAGAGAGAGAGAGAGAGAGAGAGAGAAAGAGAGCAGAATATGGAGAGAGAGAGCCCAGTCTTAATGGCTGAGCCTGTCTTTGAGCCTGTCTCTCTGTCCCTCGCTAGGCTGGCTGGAGGCCCTTTGATCACACTGTAAACATACAGGATCCCCTGTCATCCCCAGCCATAACCCAGCAGGCCATGACCCTGCTCATCAAATTGCTAATTAGAAAAGCCAGGGAAGCCTTTGAATGTGGACTTTTGGACTGATAAAACTTTCAGACGCTCCTCCTCCCCTGCCTGCAAGAGCCCCAGAGGGATAGTGTAGAACTACACTAATTTACAATGAAACACACACGCACATCCACACACTACACTACAGTAGAACCATCCATCTATCTCCATCACGTAGATGCGTGGTACACCTTGATAACAAACAATTCAGAACAGCAGTGCACGCAGGTCTCACGGTTCGCTGGGGGGGCAGAAAGACTTATTTATATTCATAGTAAGTAACCGACATGTGACATGTCAGTGTCAGGCTCGCTCTGAGCTCTTTGTGTGACATGACAGGACAGGACAGGAAGCATCGGAGAAGATACTTAGAGAGCTATGTTATGTTCTGTTCCTTCTCCGCGGCCTGTTTCCACGGTAACACACCAGTCCCTCCACTGACAGTGATGAGTGTCATGGAGCTAATGAAAGGGAACTTCTTCTTCTGTCCCTGTTAAAACGTCAGGACGTAGAGCTAATTGGCTTTGAGTAATTACTAGGAGTTGAGGTGCACTAGGTGCACTGGGATGCTATTTAGAAATTCCCGCCTGCCCTGTGGATTTCTGCTTAAGCTGCAGGTTAGGAACACACTGGTCCTTCAGGTTAGGAACACACTGGACCTTCAGGTTAGGAACACACTGGACCTTCAGGTTAGGAACACACTGGACCTTCAGGTTAGGAACACACTGGACCTTCAGGTTAGGAACACACTGGACCTTCAGGTTAGGAACACACTGGACCTTCAGGTTAGGAACACACTGGACCTTCAGGTTAGGAACACACTGGACCTTCAGGTTAGGAACACACTGGACCTTCAGGTTAGGAACCTTCTGTTTATGTAATGAAGGGCTGTAGTTGAAGGGCTGTAGTTGAATAGAACACTACTACAGCAGTACAAATGACCTAGTCTCTCATTTAAATGGCCAGCACGGAAGATTTAGTTCTGGTTCGGGAACATACCTTCTGTTTATGTAATGAAGGTCTGGACTTGCTACTACTAGGTTACGAATGATCACGGAACCAGAAACAAATATTGCATACGCTGGTCAGCTAACAGTGTGTCACGAGAGATTACAGCACAGACGACCAGGATGAACTAATGAAACTACTGTATGTGTGTCAATTCACTGGGACATGCAACTGTCAAACCAGCAAAAGCAGAATTCTTTGAGCTTGATTTGTGTGACAGCTTGAATCTCCTACTGGAATATTGATGGGGCTGTGTCTCCCGCTCAAAGTCGGTCTCCAGTGCAATCTTTGTGGAGATAACGTTGCACATGAGTGAATGTCGACGCAAGACATTCTCACAGGAAGAAATGGCTTTTTCCTGAGACAAACGGTAGCCCCCTAAGATTTCGTGGCCTACTAGCTAACAGATTCAAACGACAACAAGAACCGTGCAAGGACTTGTGTGTTTGAGATCGAGACGACAGGCATTATTATAATGAACAATGTCATGTTGAATATTGTCTGATTTATAAAACAAGAACGGGGAGAAAAAAAAGAGAACATTATCATTAATGCACATGCCTCTCCTTTACTTTCTATAACAGCTGAATGCTCGAGGGCGAATGTAATTAGAGTTCACAGAACTTCAGCAAAACGAGGAAAAGCAAAAAGGATTCAATTAACTTGTTCATTATCCTTCTACTAGAGTCAGATAGAATACAACATGCTGTATGTAATAAAACCCTCATATAATACGAACATGATGTTTAGGAGGGAACCGATGACCCCCGGATGAGACTTGGACCGCGTCCTGAATGGCACCCTATTCCCAATTTAGCACACTGATTTTGACAAGAGGTTTATAGGGCTGTGGCAAAAGTAGTGCACTTATACAGGGGATAGGGTGTCATTTGGGACACACCCTTTGTACAAGGCTGAGGGGGCCTTGAGGGGAGACGGAAGTCATTGAAGATTATAGAGGACATGCAAGGAAGGGATAAAACACCAAAGTACTGTAATGTAACTGGACACTGTGTCCTCCGCTCTGCGTCCTCTGTAGTGATTACGTCAACAATTCAAAGATGAGATAAAAATGGTGCACAAGGTTTACGAGAACGGTAATTGGAATTCATTTCTTTCTTCTTCTCCTTGATGAGTTTAAGTTGGGCCTCATCCTCCCTCCAACTAACCTCTCCCTGACTCTGTCCACCCCTCCCCTCTGCTCTCCCTGTTTCCTATTTCTCCTCCTCCTCTCGGCCCGTATCCTCTCACGCGAGGCCAGGATGGTGTGGTGGGTCTTATGGCCCTCTCCTCCCATCTCCCCCTAGCACTTGTTCATTGATCCTGCTGGGCATAAGGTGAGGTGCAATGATGTCAGGAGTCTACCCTCAAATAGCAGTAGGATTACCAAAACAATGCTATGGAAATTAGTCCGAGACAGACCCTGGGCTTACCGCTCACGCAAATGACCTCCGCAGAGATGAGAAGTACCCCGATCTTACTCTCCTTTCTTCTTCCCTTCCCCCTCACCTCCCATCCCCAACCACCAGCCCCCCGCTACTCTGCATGGTCCTGATCTGTACTGGTGAGATGGAGAGGCTAGGAGGAGCGGAGGGGGCGAGGGGGTCATGCCACGGTCTCCCCCTTGTGCTCACCGGGCAGGAGGTCCCGCTCTGACACACCCACACCACGAGCCCTGCATGCCAGCTTTAACAGAAAACACAGGCTCTCACAACTCTCTGAGTATGCTATTCTAACTGCACACGGACTATCCTGCAGGCCCCTACAGCAATACATTGACTTGTATGTTACTGTGTTCTAGCCCAGTCTCTCTCTCTCTCTCTCTCTCTCGCTCTCTCGCTCTCTCATCCAGCACAAACCTTTTGTCTGAGGAGAAGAATGAGTCCTTTGGGAGTCCTCGAGCTACTCTGACTAAGCAAATTCCTCTCTGGTTGCTCTCCTCCAGATTAAAGCCCTTTCCCCACGACCCTGTGGCTCTTTAAGACGGATTACCGAGGGTGGGTAGTGGCTTCTGATCCCGCCGTGGTCTGAAGTGGTACGACCCCCTGCTGACCAGGCTAATAGGCTCTCTATGGCTCTCTAGCTACTGTAGCTGGGAGAAAATAGTCTCCTTTGGCCTCAGAGTGCTGGGATGGTGACAGAGAAGTGGAGAAAGGGGGTGATAGGGTAGGGGGAAAGAGGTGGGCAGGGATAGAAGGGGGGAGGTAGGGGAGGAAGTGAACAGCAGCCTTGCATTTTCTAGCTGAGAGAAAATAGCATCCTTTGGTCTGAATGGGGGAGGTAGCACTGGAAATTAGAATGCTCAGATTTCTGCAGAGGGAGGATAGGAGGGGGGACATAGGGGGGTGGAGGGGATTCTGTAGTTCAGGGATCAGTAGTGGAGGGTAGCTCTGGGATAGGGGGGGGGGGGTTCAGTAGCCCTGTAAAGCGCCTGCCTCTGGGGCTCTCTGGCGGGAGTCGGGACACCCCACGCCAGGAGCCAGACTAGAAGTGTCTGGGTATTCCCAGGCCTTTGTTCTTGTACGGCTCAGCCTCCCTCAGTATAGTCATGGGACACAGTCGCAGTGGCACTCTCTTTTAATAAAGCTGAGGTGTGATCTGACACACACACACTTGTAGATGTACGCACGCAAGCAAGAGTGCAGTACACATGGAAGTAAGGACGCTCGCACGCATGCCTTCTTCCTTATACACATGCATACACAGACCATAAGTCCAACAATGGCTGTCTTCAATGGAGGGCAAATCTCTAACATGAGCTCAAACATCATTGCAAGAATAATCTTCCCAAAAGGAGTCAGTCTCCAGTACTCCTGTGTGTATGAGGTTGAGAGAGGGGGGATATGATTGGTTACAAACCAGGAAGCCAGAAGAGTTGTCGAGGAGACAGCGGAAGCGACAGACGAAGTTCCTTTCCAGGAAGGAGGAGTTCTCTGGAGGCAGCTGGTCGGGGTTATAGGTCACCAGGGACGAGCTGGGGACTGGTTTTCCATCTGAGGAATATAAACAGGACAAGGACAAAGTCAAATCACTATATTCAATGGCTACTTCATTTGTGGTCTATTAATATGTCTGTTCAACAGGGTTCCGATGCTCCTAGAGTACGGTATGTTTGGTGAGTGTGTGTATGTGCATGTGTGTGTGGGTGTGTAGCTCTAGTCTGTCCCTCCCTCTCTCCATTCCGTGCCTGTTCTAAAGTACCACGGTGACGCTACGGTAGCTCTAACCCCTGCCTAATTAAAACAGACGGCTGTGTGTGTTCTAACATTTACCCTCATAGTCATGGAGTGCCTGATAAAGGTCACCTCTCTCTCTCTCTCTCTCTCTCTCTCTCTCTCTCTCATGTTTTCATGATCAAACCAGAATGTTGTATACTGTCACTGAATGTGTGTGTTACTTTAAAGTTGAACGGCGACTTCAAATCGACTAAGTATCATACTGAAACAAAGCATCAAACTGGCATCTCCTTTTTATCAGTATTTTGTTCTGCTAGTAGTTCACCTCAGCCCTTTGCACAAGTTCAATTTCTGTGCAACAGAGCATCAAACATACATCGCTAGCTAGTAATGTGAAAGGCTTCACAGTGGCCTTGGACAGCTTTGTGAAAAGGCGTCGGCCCGGCATAAAAGTGGGTATAGACAGTGAGACGCAGTGTAAGACTGACCTGAGGGTGACTCCACCTGCTGGGGCACGGCCGGGGGGTTGAGAGCCCAGTGCAGGTTCCTCCTAAACTCCTGCTGGTCCTCAGTGTGGATCAGATCAAACACACTCTGGTGCATCACGTCCGTCTGGGACGAGGAGAGAAAGAGAGAGGTCTTCGGAACAGTCACGTGTACCAGCACATAGGACTGGGAGCTATTGTCTGACTTCCTGAAAAATAACCTACACACAATTGAATTCATCCCTGTAGAATCTGTAAGGTGACGCTCACATACACGCACGCACGCGCGCGCACGCACGCACGCACGCACGCACGCACACACACACACACACACACAACCCCTTGTTTTGTGGGCTTGCAGTGAGGGGAGTAGGTTAGGGCATCAGCTGGACCACCTCAGACATGGACACAGCACAGCCCGAGGTTCCGTATCACACTAGCATCTCAGTGCTACTTCTCATTACCATTCACACAGCTCCACAACAGGCAGCCACATCCAAAAGGATTTCGGTCAGCGCTGTAGATGTGAAGTGAGGGTTGTTGAAATGAAACGAGGCCTGAGAGGTGTGGCTCACACTGTGGGAACATTTCTTCTACAGCAGCTTGTAGCTACAGTGCCTTGCAAAAGTATTCACCCCCTTGGCATTTTTCCTATTTTGTTTAATTACAACCTTTCAATTTAAATGGATTTTGGATTTCATGTAATGGACATACACAAAATAGTCCAAATTGGTGAAGTAAAATGAAAAAAAGAACTTTAAAAAATGGAAAAGTGGTGCGTGCATATGTATTCACCCCCTTTGCTATGAAGCCCCTAAATAAGATCTGGTGCAACCAATTACCTTCAGAAGTCATACAATTATGTTAAATTAAATCCACCTGTGTGCAATCTAAGTGTCACATGATCTGTCACATGATCTCAGTACATATACACCTGTTCTGAAAAGACCCAGAGTCTACAACACCACTAAGCAAGGGGCACCACCAAGCAAGCGGCACCATGAAGACCAAGGAGCTCTCCAAACAGGTCAGGGACAAAGTTGTGGAGAAGTACAGATCAGGGTTGGGTTATAAAAAAAAATCTAAAACTTTGAACATCCCACGGAGCACCATTAAATACATTATTAAAAAATGGAAAGAATATGGCACCACAACAAACCTGCCAAGAGAGGGCCGCCCACCGAAACTCATGGACCAGGCAAGGAGGGCATTAATCAGAGAGGCAACAAAGAGACCAAAGATAACCCTGAAGGAGCTGCAAAGCTCCACAGCGGAGATTGGAGTATCTGTCCATAGGACCACTTAAAGTTGTACACTCCACGGAGCTGGGCTTTACGGATGACTGACCAGAAAAAAGCCATTGCTTAAAGAAAAAATAAGCAAACACATTTGGTGTTTGCCAAAAGGCATGTGGGAGACTCCCCAAACATATGGAAGAAGGTACACTGGTTAGATGAGACTAAAAGTGAGCTTTTTGGCCATCAAGGAAAACACTATGTCTGGCGCAAACCCAACACCTTTCATCACCCCGAGAACACCACCATGTTTTTCATATGGCAGGGACTGGAAAACTGGTCACAATTGAAGGAATGATGGATGGCGCTAAATACAGGGAGATACTTGAGGGAAACCTGTTTCAGTCTTCCAGAGATTTGAGACTGGGACGGAGGTTCACCTTCCAGCAGGACAATGACCCTAAGCATACTGATAAAGCAACACTCGAGTGGTTTAAGGGGAAACATTTAAATGTCTTGAATGCCCTAGTCAAAGCCCAGACCTCAATCCCATTGAGAATGGGTGAATACTTATGCACTCTCAAGTTTTCTGTTTTTTTGTCTTATTTCTTGTTTGTTTCACATTAAAACATCTTTTCTATCTTCAAAGTGGTAGGTATGTTGTGTAAATAAAATGATACAAACCCCCCAAAAATCTATTTTAATTCCAGGTCATAAGGCAACAAAATAGGAAAAGGCAACAAAATAGGAAAAATGCCAAGAGGGTGAATACTTTCGCAAGCCATTGTACAGCAGCACTGCACACCACAGGAGGTTGGTGGCACCTTAATTGGGGAGGACGGGCTCGTGGTAATGGCTGGAGCAGACTTATACATTTGACACCATTCCATTCGCTCCTTTCCAGCCATTATTATGAGCCGTTCTCAGCAGCCTCCAACTGATGACCACAGAAAGAAAGCTAGAGAGAGAGAGAGAGCGAGAAGGAGAGAAAGAGAGAAGGAAAGAGAGAAAGAGGGAGCGAGAGAGAGAGCAAAGAAAAGAGAGAGCGAGAAGGAGAGAGAGAGAGAGAGAGAGAGAGAGACAAAAGAAAAGAGAGAGAAGGAAAGAGAGAGAGAGAGAGAGAAGGAGAGAGAGAAAGAGGGAGCAAGAGAGAGAGAGAGTGAGAGGAAAAGAGAGAAGGAAAGAGAGAGAGAAAGCTTCAGGGGGTGTTAATAATTGCTAATACAGCTTAGCCCAACTCATGGATGTTATCAAAAACGGATCCAACCTGAATAAATGAGGCTATTAGAGCAGTTAATCAGCTGCTGGGGGTTAACTCAATTAAAGAAACGTAGGACAGACAGTATGCATGCTTATAGAAGTCTGTGATTAAATATGCTATAGATCAGCTCTTATTAAATGATTAACCTGCGTTTGACCTCTCTGGACGGGGTTATCAAACTCTTATCCAGTGGGAAATCCTGAATCAAGCGCGCTAATGCGCTTAGCACAGAGCAGGGCTGGGTACCAGAGGGCAGAGAGGGCGAGACTAGGGAACGGAAGGGGGCCGGAGGCGGGCCAAAAGGACAGGAAAGGACACAGGGCGGTGTTGGGGGAAGATAGCATATTGGTTTTCACCTTCATTCTGGCTGCAACTGTTGGGGAAAAGAAGGGGGGCAGGGAGCAGTAGAGTTTATTCCAGGGCTCTCCAACCCCGTTCCTGGAGAGATACCCTCCTGCGGGTCTTCACTCCCATCCCAGTTGTAACTAACCCGCTTCAGCTTATCAACCAGCTAATGATTAGAATCTGGTGCGCTAGATTTGGTTTGCCACAGAAACCTGGAGGACTATAGCTTTCAGTCCGTGACCCAGCACACCCTGTGTCGTTCCATAAATAGAACAAGGGCAGAGTCATGTTGTCGTCATAACTGGCTTGGCCTAGTCCGGGGTTGATCGAACCTCCTCCAGACTCCCTCTGCGCCAGGCTGTGGCTCTGTAGGCAGGCCCAATCCTCCTCTCTCTGTCCGTGTTTGAGTGGCAGTGCGCGTGTGTGTGTATGATGTACGGCGTGTATGGTGTGTGTGTGCCAGTGGGTTTGAGTGGCTGTGAGCCCTGTGATCAGCAGCAGAGACTTACTTGGTGGAATCCCAGGTAATCCTGAATGGTGTGAGAGGAGTAGAATATGACCCCGTCTGCAGTGATGACCAGGACGAAACCATTAAGGGCCTGAGGAGGGAGAACAAGTCACCACAGACAGGAAGTTAGGGAATGTCCTTCACTGCGTACTGCTATCAAAGACGTTTAGCGAGTGCAATTATTTGGGCTGGACAAACGAAGACTGACGCAAATGACTCACAGCTTTTGAGTGATCGTGTTTGGTGTCCATCACGAGAAGACAGTGACAACCCATATTATAGTGACACACTTGTGCCATTTGGTGTGTTTTGTATTTGACTGCCAACACCAAGCATGTATAAAAGAGCAGAACAGACTACAGTGTGCAGACAGACAGATTCCTGAGGACAGGAGGTCGTTCAAACCTGAGAGAGGGGGAAACGGAGGGGGAAACAGAGGGGGGGGAACAGAGGGGGGAAACAGAGGGCAACAAAAAGAGAAACTGCAAACGGGGCATGACACCACTTCAGGATGTGGAGGACAGGAGAGGGGAGGAGAGGTGAGGAGAGGAGGAGAGGAGAGGAGCGGTGGAGGAGAGGTGAGGAGAGGAGTGGTGGAGGAGAGGTGAGGAGAGGAGGAGAGGAGTGGTGGAGGAGAGGTGAGGAGAGGAGGGAGTGGTGGAGGAGAGGTGAGGAGAGGAGGGGTGGAGGTGAGGAGAGGTGAGGAGAGGAGGAGAGGAGCGGTGGAGGAGAGGTGAGGAGAGGAGGAGAGGAGGAGAGGAGTGGTGGAGAGAGGTGAGGAGAGGAGGAGAGGAGCGGTGGAAGAGAGGTGAGGAGAGGTGAAGAGGAGGAGAGGAGCGGTGGAGGAGAGGTGATGAGAGGAGGAGAGGAGCGGTGGAGGAGAGGTGACGAGAGAGGAGCGGTGGAGGAGAGGTGAGGAGAGATGAGGAGAGGAGGAGAGGAGCGGTGGAGGAGAGGTGAGGAGGAGGAGAGGTGAGGAGGAGGAGACGAGCGGTGGAGGAGAGGTGAGGAGAGGTGAGGAGAGGAGAGGTGAGGAGAGGAGCGGTGGAGGAGAGGTGAGGAGAGGTGAGGAAAGGAGGAGAGGAGCGGTGAAGGAGAGGTGAGGAGAGGAGCAAGGGGAGGAGAGGTGAGGAGAGGAGGAGAGGAGCGGTGGAGTAGAGGTGAGGAGAGGAGGAGAGGAGCGGTGGAGGAGAGGTGAGGAGAGGTGAGGAGAGGAGGAGAGGAGCGGTGGAGGAGAGGTGAGGAGTGGAGGAGAGGTGAGGAGAGGAGGAGAGGAGCGGTGGAGGAGAGGTGAGGAGAGGAGGAGAGGCAAGCGGCCCCACTCTGAGGACGTGTCACATGAACACAAAGACAGGCTGGAGTTGGGGAGGGAGAGGGGGAGGAGGAGGAGAGAGAGAGAGGGAGAAACATAACCATACAGAGTGTCTCACACTTTACTATTCCATCTCCCCCCACAATGCTCAGGGGCAAAGGAGTCGTGCTGTCGCTCTGTTCGCTCTAGGTGTGTATGCGTGCGTGGGTACAAGTTCCCTAAACCAACCGACGGCACTACAGGGCAGCTGTCCTGATACTCACGCCCTCGAACACCCCATCATATTCATTTCCAACATGTCAGCAAGGAGAACCCCTTTACACAATCTGCACTGGATGGAAGCCATAGCCTCAAAGCCTCCATCAAGTCCTTTTTCCATGGATGTCACCCAGAGAAACATAACCTAGATAATATCAGGTTGGATGATTCCATCCCTTTAGCAAGTTAAATAGCTATATGACTCAAATTCTACCTGGCAGACCCAACATCGTATTCCCCCAGTTAGCGCTGTGTACCGTACTTCTTAAGCTTTTGTCTGGGTAAGCTATAATGAACTCAGTGTCCACAAACGGCTTGTCCAGGCCTGTCTTTATTTCTGTCTTTAAACCTGAAGGCTCCTAGTTCTGTCTGAGACCCTGACATCCATGGGATCCCGGGGAGCCTCGCAGCTGCCGGCTCATATAGTTTCCTCTTTATTATGCAGGCCTACGCTCTCTCAAAACATATCCAGAAAGCTGCCACCCCCACTGCCACCCCGGGCCATCTATAAGTCCACCCTCCTCTCCTCAGCATCCCCGTCCTCCACTTCCTAGTTCTATCTCCATGGCCCGACGCCCCCACACTGTACACAAACACTCAGAAAGCAGAGCGGTGTTCAGGCTCTCTGTATAAATATTTAGATTCATCTGTCTAGCTGAAGAACACACAGCCATCTCCCTTGGGGGGGACATGGGCAGTCACCAAATATCTTGATCAAAAATGTATTTTTCATATTTAAATGGGGCTGAGGACATCATGCACTTGTCCAGGATGAAAGAACGCTGCCTGCTGTAGTTCTAGCGGCCGTCGGCAGACAGAACGAAACACAAAGTGGCAAGGGGATGTGAGAGAATGGAGAGAGAGAAAAGATCACGAGAGAGGAAGGAAGGATGAAGGGAGATAGAAAAAGAGAGCGATGGAGTAAGAGAGATGGAGAGAGCCTGTTCCAGTCATCCACATGGCAGAGCTAGTCGTTTGTTTTCCCAGCCTGTATGTTATCTGGTCTGGATGTATGCCCCCTGACAGTGACAGCAAACACAGGAACAGACTGGCAAGCCAAACACTGGAACAGACTGGCAAGTCAAACACTGGAACAGACTGGCAGGCCAAACACTAAAACAGACTGGCTAGCCAAACACTGGCACAGACTGGCAGGCCAAACAGTAGAACAGACTGGCAGGCCAAACACTGGCACAGACTGGCAAGCCAAACACTGGCACAGACTGGCAAGCCAAACACTGGCACAGACTGGCAGGCCAAACACTGGCACAGACTGGCAGGCCAAACACTGGCACAGACTGGCAGGCCAAACACTGGAACAGAATGGCAGGCCAAACATTGGCACTGACTGGCAGGCCAAACACTGGCACAAACTGGCAGGCCAAACACTGGAACAGACTGGCAGGCCAAACACTGGCACAGACTGGCAAGCCAAACAGTGGAACAGACTAGCAGGCCAAACACTGGCACAGACTGGCAGACCAAACACTGGCACTGACTGGCAGGCCAAACACTGGCACAGATGGGCAGGCCAAACACTGGAACAGACTGGCAGGCCAAACACTGGCACAGACTGGCAAGCCAAACAGTGGAACAGACTGGAAGGCCAAACACTGGAACAGACTGGCAAGCCCAACACTGGCACACACTGGCAGGCCAAACACTGGAACAGACTGGCAGGCCAAACACTGGCACAGACTAGCAAGCCAAACAGTGGAACAGACTGGCAGGCCAAACACTGGCACAGACTGGCAAGCCAAACAGTGGAACAGACTGGCAGGCCAAACACTGGCACAGACTGGCAGGCCAAACACTGGAACAGACTGGCAGGCCAAACACTGGCACAGACTGGCAGGCCAAACACTGGCACAGACTGGCAGGCCAAACACTGGCACAGATTGGCAGGCCAAACACTGGAACAGACTGGCAGGCCAAACACTGGCACAGACCGGCAGGCCAAACATTGGAACAGACCGGCAGGCCAAACACTGGAACAGACCGGTAAGCCAAACACTGGCACAGACTGGCAGGCCAAACACTGGAACAGACTGGCAAGCCCAACACTGGCACAGACTGCCAGGCCAAACACTGGAACAGACTGGCAGGCCAAACACTGGAACAGACTGGCAGGCCAAACACTGGAACAGACTGGAAGGCCAAACACTGGAACAGACTGGCAGGCCAAACACTGAAACAGACTGGTTAGCCAAACACTGGCACAGACTGGCAGGCCAAACACTGGAACAGACTGGCAAGCCAAACAGTAGAACAGACTGGCAGGCTAAACACTGGCACAGACTGGCAAGCCAAACACTGGCACAGACTGGCAAGCCAAACACTGGCACAGACTGGCAGGCCAAACACTGGCACAGACTGGCAGGCCAAACACTGGCACAGACTGGCAGGCCAAACACTGGAACAGAATGGCAGGCCAAACACTGGCACTGACTGGCAGGCCAAACACTGGCACAAACAGGCAGGCCAAACACTGGAACAGACTGGCAGGCCAAACACTGGCACAGACTGGCAAGCCAAACAGTGGAACAGACTAGCAGGCCAAACACTGGCACAGACTGGCAGACCAAACACTGGCACTGACTGGCAGGCCAAACACTGGCACAGATGGGCAGGCCAAACACTGGAACAGACTGGCAGGCCAAACACTGGCACAGACTGGCAAGCAAAACAGTGGAACAGACTGGAAGGCCAAACACTGGAACAGACTGGCAAGCCCAACACTGGCACACACTGGCAGGCCAAACACTGGAACAGACTGGCAGGCCAAACACTGGCACAGACTAGCAAGCCAAACAGTGGAACAGACTGGCAGGCCAAACACTGGCACAGACTGGCAAGCCAAACAGTGGAACAGACTGGCAGGCCAAACACTGGCACAGACTGGCAGGCCAAACACTGGAACAGACTGGCAGGCCAAACACTGGCACAGACTGGCAGGCCAAACACTGGCACAGACTGGCAGGCCAAACACTGGCACAGATTGGCAGGCCAAACACTGGAACAGACTGGCAGGCCAAACACTGGCACAGACTGGCAGGCCAAACATTGGAACAGACCGGCAGGCCAAACACTGGAACAGACCGGTAAGCCAAACACTGGCACAGACTGGCAGGCCAAACACTGGAACAGACTGGCAAGCCCAACACTGGCACAGACTGCCAGGCCAAACACTGGAACAGACTGGCAGGCCAAACACTGGAACAGACTGGCAGGCCAAACACTGGAACAGACTGGAAGGCCAAACCCTGGAACAGACTGGCAGGCCAAACACTGAAACAGACTGGTTAGCCAAACACTGGCACAGACTGGCAGGCCAAACACTGGAACAGACTGGCAAGCCAAACACTGGAACAGACTGGCAAGCCAAACACTGGAACAGACTGGCAGGCCAAACACTGGCACAGACTGGCAGGCCAAACACTGGCACAGACTGGCAGGCCAAACACTGGCACAGACTGGCAGGCCAAACACTGGCACTGACTGGCAGGCCAAACATTGGCACTGACTGGCAGGCCAAACACTGGCACAAACTGGCAGGCCAAACACTGGAACAGACTGGCAGGCCAAACACTGGCACAGACTGGCAAGCCAAACAGTGGAACAGACTAGCAGGCCAAACACTGGCACAGACTGGCAGACCAAACACTGGCACTGACTGGCAGGCCAAACACTGGCACAGATGGGCAGGCCAAACACTGGAACAGACTGGCAGGCCAAACACTGGCACAGACTGGCAAGCCAAACAGTGGAACAGACTGGCAGGCCAAACACTGGAACAGACTGGCAAGCCCAACACTGGCACACACTGGCAGGCCAAACACTGGAACAGACTGGCAGGCCAAACACTGGCACAGACTGGCAAGCCAAACAGTGGAACAGACTGGCAGGCCAAACACTGGCACAGACTGGCAGGCCAAACACTGGAACAGACTGGTAGGCCAAACACTGGCACAGACTGGCAGGCCAAACACTGGCACAGACTGGCAGGCCAAACACTGGCACAGATTGGCAGGCCAAACACTGGAACAGACTGGCAGGCCAAACACTGGCACAGACTGGCAAGCCAAACAGTGGAACAGACTAGCAGGCCAAACACTGGCACAGACTGGCAGACCAAACACTGGCACTGACTGGCAGGCCAAACACTGGCACAGATGGGCAGGCCAAACACTGGAACAGACTGGCAGGCCAAACACTGGCACAGACTGGCAAGCCAAACAGTGGAACAGACTGGCAGGCCAAACACTGGAACAGACTGGCAAGCCCAACACTGGCACACACTGGCAGGCCAAACACTGGAACAGACTGGCAGGCCAAACACTGGCACAGACTGGCAAGCGAAACAGTGGAACGGACTGGCAGGCCAAACACTGGCACAGACTGGCAGGCCAAACACTGGAACAGACTGGTAAGCCAAACACTGGCACAGACTGGCAGGCCAAACACTGGAACAGACTGGCAAGCCCAACACTGGCACAGACTGCCAGGCCAAACACTGGAACAGACTGGCAGGCCAAACACTGGAACAGACTGGAAGGCCAAACACTGGAACAGACTTCCAGGCCAAACACTGGAACAGACTGGCAGGCCAAACACTGGAACAGACTGGCAAGCCAAACACTGGAACAGACTGACAAGCCAAACACTGGAACAGACTGGAAGGCCAAACACTGGAACAGACTGACAAGCCAAACACTGGAACAGACTGACAAGCCAGACACTGGAACAGACTGACAAGCCAAACACTGGAACAGACTGGAAGGCCAAACACTGGAACAGACTGGCAGGCCAAACACTGGAACAGACTGTCAGGCCATACACTGGAACAGACTGGCAGGCCAAACACTGGAACAGACTGGCAGGCCAAACACTGGAACAGACTGTCAGGCCATACACTGGAACAGACTGGCAGGCCAAACACTGGAACAGACTGGCAGGCCAAACACTGGAACAGACTGTCAGGCCATACACTGGAACAGACTGTCAGGCCAAACACTGGAACAGACTTTCAGGCCAAACACTGGAACAGACTGTCAGGCCATACACTGGAACAGACTGGCAGGCCATACACTGGAACAGACTGTCAGGCCAAACACTGGAACAGACTGTCAGGCCATACACTGGAACAGACTGTCAGGCCAAACACTGGAACAGACTGTCAGGCCATACACTGGAACAGACTGGCAGGCCAAACACTGGAACAGACTGGCAGGCCAAACACTGGAACAGACTGTCAGGCCATACACTGGAACAGACTGTCAGGCCATACACTGGAACAGACTGGCAGGCCATACACTGGAACAGACTGGCAGGCCAAACACTGGAACAGACTGGCAGGCCATACACTGGAACAGACTGGCAGGCCATACACTGGAACAGACTGGCAGGCCAAACACTGGAACAGACTGGCAGGCCAAACACTGGAACAGACTGGCAGGCCAAACACTGGCACAGACTGGCAAGCCAAACAGTGGAACAGACTAGCAGGCCAAACACTGGAACAGACTGTCAGGCCATACACTGGAACAGACTGGCAGGCCATACACTGGAACAGACTGTCAGGCCAAACACTGGAACAGACTGTCAGGCCATACACTGGAACAGACTGGCAGGCCATACACTGGAACAGACTGGCAGGCCATACACTGGAACAGACTGGCAGGCCAAACACTGGAACAGACTGGCAGGCCAAACACTGGCACAGACTGGCAAGCCAAACAGTGGAACAGACTAGCAGGCCAAACACTGGCACAGACTGGCAGACCAAACACTGGCACTGACTGGCAGGCCAAACACTGGCACAGATGGGCAGGCCAAACACTGGAACAGACTGGCAGGCCAAACACTGGCACAGACTGGCAAGCCAAACAGTGGAACAGACTGGCAGGCCAAACACTGGAACAGACTGGCAAGCCCAACACTGGCACACACTGGCAGGCCAAACACTGGAACAGACTGGCAGGCCAAACATTGGAACAGACTGGCAAGCCAAACAGTGGAACAGACTGGCAGGCCAAACACTGGCACAGACTGGCAGGCCAAACACTGGAACAGACTGGTAGGCCAAACACTGGCACAGACTGGCAGGCCAAACACTGGCACAGACTGGCAGGCCAAACACTGGAACAGACTGACAAGCCAAACACTGGAACAGACTGGAAGGCCAAACACTGGAACAGACTGGCAAGCCCAACACTGGCACAGACTGCCAGGCCAAACACTGGCACAGACTGACAAACCAAACACTGGAACAGACTGGAAGGCCAAACACTGGAACAGACTGGCAGGCCAGACACTGGAACAGACTGGAAGGCCAAACACTGGAACAGACTGGCAGGCCAAACACTGGAACAGACTGGCAAGCCATACACTGGAACAGACTGACAAGCCAAACACTGGAACAGACTGGAAGGCCAAACACTGGAACAGACTGACAAGCCAAACACTGGAACAGACTGACAAGCCAAACACTGGAACAGACTGACAAACCAAACACTGGAACAGACTGGAAGGCCAAACACTGGAACAGACTGGCAGGCCAGACACTGGAACAGACTGGAAGGCCAAACACTGGAACAGACTGGCAGGCCAAACACTGGAACAGACTGTCAGGCCATACACTGGAACAGACTGGCAGGCCAAACACTGGAACAGACTGACAGGCCAAACACTGGAACAGACTGGCAGGCCAAACACTGGAACAGACTGTCAGGCCATACACTGGAACAGACTGGCAGGCCAAACACTGGAACAGACTGGCAGGCCAAACACTGGAACAGACTGTCAGGCCATACACTGGAACAGACTGTCAGGCCATACACTGGAACAGACTGTCAGGCCATACACTGGAACAGACTGGCAAGCCCAACACTGGCACAGACTGCCAGGCCAAACACTGGCACAGACTAACAAACCAAACACTGGAACAGACTGGAAGGCCAAACACTGGAACAGACTGGCAGGCCAAACACTGGAACAGACTGGCAGGCCAAACACTGGAACAGACTGGCAGGCCAAACACTGGAACAGACTGGCAGGCCAAACACTGGAACAGACTGTCAGGCCAAACACTGGAACAGACTGTCAGGCCATACACTGGAACAGACTGGCAGGCCATACACTGGAACAGACTGTCAGGCCAAACACTGGAACAGACTGTCAGGCCATACACTGGAACAGACTGTCAGGCCAAACACTGGAACAGACTGTCAGGCCATACACTGGAACAGACTGTCAGGCCATACACTGGAACAGACTGGCAAGCCCAACACTGGCACAGACTGACAAGCCAGACACTGGAACAGACTGACAAGCCAAACACTGGAACAGACTGGAAGGCCAAACACTGGAACAGACTGGCAGGCCAAACACTGGAACAGACTGTCAGGCCATACACTGGAACAGACTGGCAGGCCAAACACTGGAACAGACTGGCAGGCCAAACACTGGAACAGACTGTCAGGCCATACACTGGAACAGACTGGCAGGCCAAACACTGGAACAGACTGGCAGGCCAAACACTGGAACAGACTGTCAGGCCATACACTGGAACAGACTGTCAGGCCAAACACTGGAACAGACTTTCAGGCCAAACACTGGAACAGACTGTCAGGCCATACACTGGAACAGACTGGCAGGCCATACACTGGAACAGACTGTCAGGCCAAACACTGGAACAGACTGTCAGGCCATACACTGGAACAGACTGTCAGGCCAAACACTGGAACAGACTGTCAGGCCATACACTGGAACAGACTGGCAGGCCAAACACTGGAACAGACTGGCAGGCCAAACACTGGAACAGACTGTCAGGCCATACACTGGAACAGACTGTCAGGCCATACACTGGAACAGACTGGCAGGCCATACACTGGAACAGACTGGCAGGCCAAACACTGGAACAGACTGGCAGGCCATACACTGGAACAGACTGGCAGGCCATACACTGGAACAGACTGGCAGGCCAAACACTGGAACAGACTGGCAGGCCAAACACTGGAACAGACTGGCAGGCCAAACACTGGCACAGACTGGCAAGCCAAACAGTGGAACAGACTAGCAGGCCAAACACTGGAACAGACTGTCAGGCCATACACTGGAACAGACTGGCAGGCCATACACTGGAACAGACTGTCAGGCCAAACACTGGAACAGACTGTCAGGCCATACACTGGAACAGACTGGCAGGCCATACACTGGAACAGACTGGCAGGCCATACACTGGAACAGACTGGCAGGCCAAACACTGGAACAGACTGGCAGGCCAAACACTGGCACAGACTGGCAAGCCAAACAGTGGAACAGACTAGCAGGCCAAACACTGGCACAGACTGGCAGACCAAACACTGGCACTGACTGGCAGGCCAAACACTGGCACAGATGGGCAGGCCAAACACTGGAACAGACTGGCAGGCCAAACACTGGCACAGACTGGCAAGCCAAACAGTGGAACAGACTGGCAGGCCAAACACTGGAACAGACTGGCAAGCCCAACACTGGCACACACTGGCAGGCCAAACACTGGAACAGACTGGCAGGCCAAACATTGGAACAGACTGGCAAGCCAAACAGTGGAACAGACTGGCAGGCCAAACACTGGCACAGACTGGCAGGCCAAACACTGGAACAGACTGGTAGGCCAAACACTGGCACAGACTGGCAGGCCAAACACTGGCACAGACTGGCAGGCCAAACACTGGAACAGACTGACAAGCCAAACACTGGAACAGACTGGAAGGCCAAACACTGGAACAGACTGGCAAGCCCAACACTGGCACAGACTGCCAGGCCAAACACTGGCACAGACTGACAAACCAAACACTGGAACAGACTGGAAGGCCAAACACTGGAACAGACTGGCAGGCCAGACACTGGAACAGACTGGAAGGCCAAACACTGGAACAGACTGGCAGGCCAAACACTGGAACAGACTGGCAAGCCATACACTGGAACAGACTGACAAGCCAAACACTGGAACAGACTGGAAGGCCAAACACTGGAACAGACTGACAAGCCAAACACTGGAACAGACTGACAAGCCAAACACTGGAACAGACTGACAAACCAAACACTGGAACAGACTGGAAGGCCAAACACTGGAACAGACTGGCAGGCCAGACACTGGAACAGACTGGAAGGCCAAACACTGGAACAGACTGGCAGGCCAAACACTGGAACAGACTGTCAGGCCATACACTGGAACAGACTGGCAGGCCAAACACTGGAACAGACTGACAGGCCAAACACTGGAACAGACTGGCAGGCCAAACACTGGAACAGACTGTCAGGCCATACACTGGAACAGACTGGCAGGCCAAACACTGGAACAGACTGGCAGGCCAAACACTGGAACAGACTGTCAGGCCATACACTGGAACAGACTGTCAGGCCATACACTGGAACAGACTGTCAGGCCATACACTGGAACAGACTGGCAAGCCCAACACTGGCACAGACTGCCAGGCCAAACACTGGCACAGACTAACAAACCAAACACTGGAACAGACTGGAAGGCCAAACACTGGAACAGACTGTCAGGCCAAACACTGGAACAGACTGGCAGGCCATACACTGGAACAGACTGGCAGGCCAAACACTGGAACAGACTGGCAGTCCAAACACTGGAACAGACTGCCAGGCCATACACTGGAACAGACTGGCAGGCCAAACACTGGAACAGACTGGCAGGCCAAACACTGGAACAGACTGGCAGGCCAAACACTGGAACAGACTGTCAGGCCAAACACTGGAACAGACTGTCAGGCCAAACACTGGAACAGACTGTCAGGCCATACACTGGAACAGACTGGCAGGCCATACACTGGAACAGACTGTCAGGCCAAACACTGGAACAGACTGTCAGGCCATACACTGGAACAGACTGTCAGGCCAAACACTGGAACAGACTGTCAGGCCATACACTGGAACAGACTGTCAGGCCATACACTGGAACAGACTGGCAAGCCCAACACTGGCACAGACTGCCAGGCCAAACACTGGCACAGACTAACAAACCAAACACTGGAACAGACTGGCAGGCCAGACACTGGAACAGACTGGAAGGCCAAACACTGAAACAGACTGGCAGGCCAAACACTGGAACAGACTGTCAGGCCATACACTGGAACAGACTGGCAGGCCAAACACTGGAACAGACTGACAGGCCAAACACTGGAACAGACTGGCAGGCCAAACACTGGAACAGACTGTCAGGCCATACACTGGAACAGACTGGCAGGCCAAACACTGGAACAGACTGGCAGGCCAAACACTGGAACAGACTGTCAGGCCATACACTGGAACAGACTGTCAGGCCATACACTGGAACAGACTGTCAGGCCAAACACACTGGAACAGACTGGCAGGCCAAACACTGGAACAGACTGGAACAGACTGTCAGGCCATACACTGGAACAGACTGGCAGGCCAAACACTGGAACAGACTGGAACAGACTGGCAGGCCAAACACTGGAACAGACTGGCAGGCCAAACACTGGAACAGACTGGCAGGCCAAACACTGGAACAGACTGGCAGGCCAAACACTGGAACAGACTGGCAGGCCATAACACTGGAACAGACTGGCAGGCCAAACACTGGAACAGACTGGCAGGCCAAACACTGGAACAGACTGCCAGGCCATACACTGGAACAGACTGGCAGGCCAAACACTGGAACAGACTGGCAGGCCAAACACTGGAACAGACTGGCAGGCCAAACACTGGAACAGACTGGCAGGCCAAACACTGGAACAGACTGTCAGGCCAAACACTGGAACAGACTGTCAGGCCATACACTGGAACAGACTGGCAGGCCATACACTGGAACAGACTGTCAGGCCAAACACTGGAACAGACTGTCAGGCCATACACTGGAACAGACTGGCAGGCCAAACACTGGAACAGACTGTCAGGCCAAACACTGGAACAGACTGGCCAAACACTGGAACAGACTGGCAGGCCAAACACTGGAACAGACTGGCAGGCCAAACACTGGAACAAAACACTGAACAGACTGGCAGGCCATACACTGGAACAGACTGTCAGGCCAAACACTGGAACAGATTGTCAGGCCATACACTGGAACAGACTGTCAGGCCAAACACTGGAACAGACTGTCAGGCCATACACTGGAACAGACTGGCAGGCCAAACACTGGAACAGACGGCAGGCCAAACACTGGAACAGACTGTCAGGCCATACACTGGAACAGACTGTCAGGCCATACACTGGAACAGACTGGCAGGCCATACACTGGAACAGACTGGCAGGCCAAACACTGGACACTGGAAAACAGACTGTCAGGCCAAACACTGGAACAGACAGACTGGCAGGCCAAACACTGGAACAGACTGCCAAACACTGGAACAGACTGGCAGGCCAAACACTGGAACAGACTGGCAGGCCAAACACTGGAACTGTCAGACTGGAACAGACTGGCAGGCCAGGAACAGACTGCCAAAACACTGGAACAGAACAGACTGGCAGGCCAAACACTGGAACAGACTGTCAGGCCAAACACTGGAACAGACTGGCAGGCCAAACACTGGAACAGACTGGCAGGCCAAACACTGGAACAGACTGGCAGGCCATACACTGGAACAGACTGGCAGGCCAAACACTGGAACAGACTGGAACAGGAACAGACTGGAACAGGCCAAACACTGGAACAGACTGTCAGGCCAAACACTGGAACAGACTGGCAGGCCAAACACTGGAACAGACTGGCAGGCCAAACACTGGAACAGACTGTCAGGCCAAACACTGGAACAGACTGTCAGGCCATACACTGGAACAGACTGGCAGGCCATACACTGGAACAGACTGGCAGGCCAAACACTGGAACAGACTGGCAGGCCAAACACTGGAACAGACTGTCAGGCCATACACTGGAACAGACTGGCAGGCCAAACACTGGAACAGACTGGCAGGCCAAACACTGGAACAGACTGGCAGGCCAAACACTGGAACAGACTGGGAGGCCAAACACTGGAACAGACTGGCAGGCCAAACACTGGAACAGACTGGCAGGCCATACACTGGAACAGACTGGCAAGCCAAACAGTGGAACAGACTAGCAGGCCAAACACTGGCACAGACTGGCAGACCAAACACTGGCACTGACTGGCAGGCCAAACACTGGCACAGATGGGCAGGCCAAACACTGGAACAGACTGGCAGGCCAAACACTGGCACAGACTGGCAAGCCAAACAGTGGAACAGACTGGCAGGCCAAACACTGGAACAGACTGGCAAGCCCAACACTGGCACAGACTGGCAGGCCAAACACTGGCACAGACTGGCAAGCCAAACAGTGGAACAGACTGGCAGGCCAAACACTGGCACAGACTGGCAGGCCAAACACTGGAACAGACTGGTAGGCCAAACACTGGCACAGACTGGCAGGCCAAACACTGGCACAGACTGGCAGGCCAAACACTGGCACAGACTGGCAGGCCAAACACTGGCACAGATTGGCAGGCCAAACACTGGCACAGACTGGCAGGCCAAACATTGGAACAGACTGGCAGGCCAAACATTGGAACAGACTGGCAGGCCAAACACTGGAACAGACTGGTAAGCCAAACACTGGCACAGACTGGCAGGCCAAACACTGGAACAGACTGGCAAGCCCAACACTGGCACAGACTGCCAGGCCAAACACTGGCACAGACTGGCAGGCCAAACACTGGAACAGACTGGCAGGCCAAACACTGGAACAGACTGGCAGGCCAAACACTGGAACAGACTGGCAGGCCAAACACTGGAACAGACTGTCAGGCCAAACACTGGAACAGACTGTCAGGCCATACACTGGAACAGACTGGCAGGCCAAACACTGGAACAGACTGTCAGGCCATACACTGGAACAGACTGGCAGGCCAAACACTGGAACAGACTGACAGGCCAAACACTGGAACAGACTGGCAGGCCAAACACTGGAACAGACTGTCAGGCCATACACTGGAACAGACTGGCAGGCCAAACACTGGAACAGACTGTCAGGCCAAACACTGGAACAGACTGTCAGGCCATACACTGGAACAGACTGTCAGGCCATACACTGGAACAGACTGTCAGGCCATACACTGGAACAGACTGGCAGGCCAAACACTGGAACAGACTGGCAGGCCAAACACTGGAACAGACTGTCAGGCCATACACTGGAACAGACTGGCAGGCCAAACACTGGAACAGACTGGCAGGCCAAACACTGGAACAGACTGGCAGGCCAAACACTGGAACAGACTGGCAGGCCAAACACTGGAACAGACTGTCAGGCCAAACACTGGAACAGACTGGCAGGCCATACACTGGAACAGACTGGCAGGCCAAACACTGGAACAGACTGGCAGGCCAAACACTGGAACAGACTGCCAGGCCATACACTGGAACAGACTGGCAGGCCAAACACTGGAACAGACTGGCAGGCCAAACACTGGAACAGACTGGCAGGCCAAACACTGGAACAGACTGGCAGGCCAAACACTGGAACAGACTGTCAGGCCAAACACTGGAACAGACTGTCAGGCCATACACTGGAACAGACTGGCAGGCCATACACTGGAACAGACTGTCAGGCCAAACACTGGAACAGACTGTCAGGCCATACACTGGAACAGACTGTCAGGCCAAACACTGGAACAGACTGTCAGGCCATACACTGGAACAGACTGTCAGGCCAAACACTGGAACAGACTGGCAGGCCAAACACTGGAACAGACTGGCAGGCCATACACTGGAACAGACTGTCAGGCCAAACACTGGAACAGACTGTCAGGCCATACACTGGAACAGACTGTCAGGCCAAACACTGGAACAGACTGTCAGGCCATACACTGGAACAGACTGGCAGGCCAAACACTGGAACAGACTGGCAGGCCAAACACTGGAACAGACTGTCAGGCCATACACTGGAACAGACTGTCAGGCCATACACTGGAACAGACTGGCAGGCCATACACTGGAACAGACTGGCAGGCCAAACACTGGAACAGACTGGCAGGCCAAACACTGGAACAGACTGTCAGGCCATACACTGGAACAGACTGGCAGGCCAAACACTGGAACAGACTGGCAGGCCAAACACTGGAACAGACTGGCAGGCCAAACACTGGAACAGACTGGGAGGCCAAACACTGGAACAGACTGGCAGGCCAAACACTGGAACAGACTGTCAGGCCATACACTGGAACAGACTGGCAAGCCAAACAGTGGAACAGACTAGCAGGCCAAACACTCGCACAGACTGGCAGACCAAACACTGGCACTGACTGGCAGGCCAAACACTGGCACAGATGGGCAGGCCAAACACTGGAACAGACTGGCAGGCCAAACACTGGCACAGACTGGCAAGCCAAACAGTGGAACAGACTGGCAGGCCAAACACTGGAACAGACTCGCAAGCCCAACACTGGCACACACTGGCAGGCCAAACACTGGAACAGACTGGCAGGCCAAACACTGGCACAGACTGGCAAGCCAAACAGTGGAACAGACTGGCAGGCCAAACACTGGCACAGACTGGCAGGCCAAACACTGGAACAGACTGGTAGGCCAAACACTGGCACAGACTGGCAGGCCAAACACTGGCACAGACTGGCAGGCCAAACACTGGCACAGACTGGCAGGCCAAACACTGGCACAGATTGGCAGGCCAAACACTGGCACAGACTGGCAGGCCAAACATTGGAACAGACTGGCAGGCCAAACATTGGAACAGACTGGCAGGCCAAACACTGGAACAGACTGGTAAGCCAAACACTGGCACAGACTGGCAGGCCAAACACTGGAACAGACTGGCAAGCCCAACACTGGCACAGACTGCCAGGCCAAACACTGGCACAGACTGGCAGGCCAAACACTGGAACAGACTGGCAGGCCAAACACTGGAACAGACTGGAAGGCCAAACACTGGAACAGACTGCCAGGCAAAACACTGGAACAGACTGGCAGGCCAAACACTGGAACAGACTGGCAAGCCAAACACTGGAACAGACTGACAAGCCAAACACTGGAACAGACTGGAAGGCCAAACACTGGAACAGACTGACAAGCCAAACACTGGAACAGACTGACAAGCCAAACACTGGAACAGACTGACAAACCAAACACTGGAACAGACTGGAAGGCCAAACACTGGAACAGACTGGCAGGCCAGACACTGGAACAGACTGGAAGGCCAAACACTGGAACAGACTGGCAGGCCAAACACTGGAACAGACTGGCAGGCCATACACTGGAACAGACTGGCAGGCCAAACACTGGAACAGACTGGCAGGCCAAACACTGGAACAGACTGGCAGGCCAAACACTGGAACAGACTGTCAGGCCATACACTGGAACAGACTGTCAGGCCAAACACTGGACACTGGAACAGACTGGCAGGCCAAACACTGGAACAGACTGGCAGGCCAAACACTGGAACAGACTGTCAGGCCAAACACTGGAACCAAACACTGGAACAGACTGTCAGGCCAAACACTGGAACAGACTGTCAGGCCATACACTGGAACAGACTGGCAGGCCAAACACTGGAACAGACTGGCAGGCCAAACACTGGAACAGACTGTCAGGCCATACACTGGAACAGACTGTCAGGCAGGCATACACTGGAACAGACTGGCAGGCCAAACACTGGAACAGACTGGCAGGCCAAACACTGGAACAGACTGTCAGGCCATACATTGGAACAGCCTGGCAGGCCAAACACTGGAACAGACTGGCAGGCCAAACACTGGAACAGACTGGGAGGCCAAACACTGGAACAGACTGGCAGGCCAAACACTGGAACAGACTGTCAGGCCAAACACTGGAACAGACTGTCAGGCCATACACTGGAACAGACTGGCAGGCCATACACTGGAACAGACTGTCAGGCCAAACACTGGAACAGACTGTCAGACCAAACACTGGCACTGACTGGCAGGCCAAACACTGGCACAGATGGGCAGGCCAAACACTGGAACAGACTGGCAGGCCAAACACTGGCACAGACTGGCAAGCCAAACAGTGGAACAGACTGGCAGGCCAAACACTGGAACAGACTGGCAAGCCCAACACTGGCACACACTGGCAGGCCAAACACTGGAACAGACTGGCAGGCCAAACACTGGCACAGACTGGCAAGCCAAACAGTGGAACAGACTGGCAGGCCAAACACTGGCACAGACTGGCAGGCCAAACACTGGAACAGACTGGTAGGCCAAACACTGGCACAGACTGGCAGGCCAAACACTGGCACAGACTGGCAGGCCAAACACTGGCACAGACTGGTAGGCCAAACACTGGCACAGATTGGCAGGCCAAACACTGGAACAGACTGGCAGGCCAAACACTGGCACAGACTGGCAGGCCAAACATTGGAACAGACTGGCAGGCCAAACACTGGAACAGACTGGTAAGCCAAACACTGGCACAGACTGGCAGGCCAAACACTGGAACAGACTGGCAGGCCAAACACTGGAACAGACTGTCAGGCCATACACTGGAACAGACTGGCAGGCCAAACACTGGAACAGACTGGCAGGCCAAACACTGGAACAGACTGTCAGGCCAAACACTGGAACAGACTGTCAGGCCATACACTGGAACAGACTGGCAGGCCAAACACTGGAACAGACTGTCAGGCCATACACTGGAACAGACTGTCAGGCCAAACACTGGAACAGACTGTCAGGCCAAACACTGGAACAGACTGGCAGGCCATACACTGGAACAGACTGGCAGGCCAAACACTGGAACAGACTGGCAGGCCAAACACTGGAACAGACTGGCAGGCCAAACACTGGAACAGACTGGCAGGCCAAACACTGGAACAGACTGTCAGGCCAAACACTGGAACAGACTGGCAGGCCATACACTGGAACAGACTGGCAGGCCATACACTGGAACAGACTGTCAGGCCAAACACTGGAACAGACTGGCAGGCCATACACTGGAACAGACTGGCAGGCCAAACACTGGAACAGACTGGCAGGCCAAACACTGGAACAGACTGGCAGGCCAAACACTGGAACAGACTGGCAGGCCAAACACTGGAACAGACTGTCAGGCCAAACACTGGAACAGACTGTCAGGCCATACACTGGAACAGACTGGCAGGCCAAACACTGGAACAGACTGTCAGGCCAAACACTGGAACAGACTGTCAGGCCAAACACTGGAACAGACTGGCAGGCCATACACTGGAACAGACTGGCAGGCCATACACTGGAACAGACTGGCAGGCCAAACACTGGAACAGACTGGCAGGCCAAACACTGGCACAGACTGGCAAGCCAAACAGTGGAACAGACTAGCAGGCCAAACACTGGCACAGACTGGCAGACCAAACACTGGCACTGACTGGCAGGCCAAACACTGGCACAGATGGGCAGGCCAAACACTGGAACAGACTGGCAGGCCAAACACTGGCACAGACTGGCAAGCCAAACAGTGGAACAGACTGGCAGGCCAAACACTGGAACAGACTGGCAAGCCCAACACTGGCACATACTGGCAGGCCAAACACTGGAACAGACTGGCAGGCCAAACACTGGCACAGACTGGCAAGCCAAACAGTGGAACAGACTGGCAGGCCAAACACTGGCACAGACTGATAGGCCAAACACTGGAACAGACTGGTAGGCCAAACACTGGCACAGACTGGCAGGCCAAACACTGGCACAGACTGGCAGGCCAAACACTGGCACAGACTGGCAGGCCAAACACTGGCACAGATTGGCAGGCCATACACTGGAACAGACTGTCAGGCCAAACACTGGAACAGACTGTCAGGCCATACACTGGAACAGACTGGCAGGCCAAACACTGGAACAGACTGGCAGGCCAAACACTGGAACAGACTGTCAGGCCATACACTGGAACAGACTGTCAGGCCATACACTGGAACAGACTGGCAGGCCAAACACTGGAACAGACTGGCAGGCCAAACACTGGAACAGACTGTCAGGCCATACATTGGAACAGCCTGGCAGGCCAAACACTGGAACAGACTGGCAGGCCAAACACTGGAACAGACTGGGAGGCCAAACACTGGAACAGACTGGCAGGCCAAACACTGGAACAGACTGTCAGGCCAAACACTGGAACAGACTGTCAGGCCATACACTGGAACAGACTGGCAGGCCATACACTGGAACAGACTGTCAGGCCAAACACTGGAACAGACTGTCAGACCAAACACTGGCACTGACTGGCAGGCCAAACACTGGCACAGATGGGCAGGCCAAACACTGGAACAGACTGGCAGGCCAAACACTGGCACAGACTGGCAAGCCAAACAGTGGAACAGACTGGCAGGCCAAACACTGGAACAGACTGGCAAGCCCAACACTGGCACACACTGGCAGGCCAAACACTGGAACAGACTGGCAGGCCAAACACTGGCACAGACTGGCAAGCCAAACAGTGGAACAGACTGGCAGGCCAAACACTGGCACAGACTGGCAGGCCAAACACTGGAACAGACTGGTAGGCCAAACACTGGCACAGACTGGCAGGCCAAACACTGGCACAGACTGGCAGGCCAAACACTGGCACAGACTGGTAGGCCAAACACTGGCACAGATTGGCAGGCCAAACACTGGAACAGACTGGCAGGCCAAACACTGGCACAGACTGGCAGGCCAAACATTGGAACAGACTGGCAGGCCAAACACTGGAACAGACTGGTAAGCCAAACACTGGCACAGACTGGCAGGCCAAACACTGGAACAGACTGGCAGGCCAAACACTGGAACAGACTGTCAGGCCATACACTGGAACAGACTGGCAGGCCAAACACTGGAACAGACTGGCAGGCCAAACACTGGAACAGACTGTCAGGCCAAACACTGGAACAGACTGTCAGGCCATACACTGGAACAGACTGGCAGGCCAAACACTGGAACAGACTGTCAGGCCATACACTGGAACAGACTGTCAGGCCAAACACTGGAACAGACTGTCAGGCCAAACACTGGAACAGACTGGCAGGCCATACACTGGAACAGACTGGCAGGCCAAACACTGGAACAGACTGGCAGGCCAAACACTGGAACAGACTGGCAGGCCAAACACTGGAACAGACTGGCAGGCCAAACACTGGAACAGACTGTCAGGCCAAACACTGGAACAGACTGGCAGGCCATACACTGGAACAGACTGGCAGGCCATACACTGGAACAGACTGTCAGGCCAAACACTGGAACAGACTGGCAGGCCATACACTGGAACAGACTGGCAGGCCAAACACTGGAACAGACTGGCAGGCCAAACACTGGAACAGACTGGCAGGCCAAACACTGGAACAGACTGGCAGGCCAAACACTGGAACAGACTGTCAGGCCAAACACTGGAACAGACTGTCAGGCCATACACTGGAACAGACTGGCAGGCCATACACTGGAACAGACTGTCAGGCCAAACACTGGAACAGACTGTCAGGCCAAACACTGGAACAGACTGGCAGGCCATACACTGGAACAGACTGGCAGGCCATACACTGGAACAGACTGGCAGGCCAAACACTGGAACAGACTGGCAGGCCAAACACTGGCACAGACTGGCAAGCCAAACAGTGGAACAGACTAGCAGGCCAAACACTGGCACAGACTGGCAGACCAAACACTGGCACTGACTGGCAGGCCAAACACTGGCACAGATGGGCAGGCCAAACACTGGAACAGACTGGCAGGCCAAACACTGGCACAGACTGGCAAGCCAAACAGTGGAACAGACTGGCAGGCCAAACACTGGAACAGACTGGCAAGCCCAACACTGGCACATACTGGCAGGCCAAACACTGGAACAGACTGGCAGGCCAAACACTGGCACAGACTGGCAAGCCAAACAGTGGAACAGACTGGCAGGCCAAACACTGGCACAGACTGATAGGCCAAACACTGGAACAGACTGGTAGGCCAAACACTGGCACACAGGCCAAACACTGGCACAGACTGGCAGGCAAACACTGGCACAGACTGGCAGGCCAAACACTGGCACAGATTGGCAGGCCAAACACTGGAACAGACTGGCAGGCCAAACACTGGCACAGACTGGCAGGCCAAACATTGGAACAGACTGGCAGGCCAAACACTGGAACAGACTGGCAGGCCAAACACTGGAACAGACTGGCAGGCCAAACACTGGAACAGACTGGAAGGCCAAACACTGGAACAGACTGCCAGGCCAAACACTGGAACAGACTGGCAGGCCAAACACTGGAACAGACTGGCAAGCCAAACACTGGAACAGACTGACAAGCCAAACACTGGAACAGACTGGAAGGCCAAACACTGGAACAGACTGACAAGCCAAACACTGGAACAGACTGACAAGCCAAACACTGGAACAGACTGACAAGCCAAACACTGGAACAGACTGGAAGGCCAAACACTGGAACAGACTGGCAGGCCAGACACTGGAACAGACTGGAAGGCCAAACATTGGAACAGACTGGAAAACACTGGAACTGGAAGGGAACAGACTGGCAGGCCAAACACTGGAACAGACTGGCAGGCCAAACACTGGAACAGACTGATACACTGGAACAGACTGGCAGGCCAAACACTGGAACAGACTGGCAGGCCAAACACTGGAACAGACTGTCAGGCCAAAACAGACTGTCAGGCCAACACTGGAACAGACTGGCAGGCCATACACTGGAACAGACTGGCAAGGAACAGACTGGCAGGCCAAACACTGGAACTGGCAGGCCAAACATTGGAACTGGCAGGCCAAACAGGCCAAACACTGGAACAGACTGGCAGGCCAAACACTGGAACAGACTGGCACAGACACTGGAACAGACTGCAAGCAAACACTGGAACAGACTGGCAGGCAAACTGACAAGCCAAACACTGGAACAGACTGGAAGGCCAAACACTGGAACAGACTGGCAGGCCAAACACTGGAACACTGGAACACTGAACAGACTGGAAGGCCAAACATTGGAACAGACTGGCAGGCCAAACACTGGAACAGACTGTCAGGCCATACACTGGAACAGACTGGCAGGCCAAACACTGGAACAGACTGGCAGGCCAAACACTGGAACAGACTGTCAGGCCATACACTGGAACAGACTGGCAGGCCAAACACTGGAACAGACTGGCAGGCCAAACACTGGAACAGACTGTCAGGCCATACACTGGAACAGACTGTCAGGCCATACACTGGAACAGACTGGCAGGCCATACACTGGAACAGACTGGCAGGCCATACACTGGAACAGACTGGCAGGCCAAACACTGGAACAGACTGGAACAGACACTGGAACAGACTGGCAGGCCAAACACTGGAACAGACTGTCAGGCCAAACACTGGAACAGACTGGCAGGCCATACACTGGAACAGACTGGCAGGCCATACACTGGAACAGACTGTCAGGCCAAACACTGGAACAGACTGGCAGGCCATACACTGGAACAGACTGGCAGGCCAAACACTGGAACAGACTGGCAGGCCAAACACTGGAACAGACTGGCAGGCCAAACACTGGAACAGACTGGCAGGCCAAACACTGGAACAGACTGTCAGGCCAAACACTGGAACAGACTGTCAGGCCATACACTGGAACAGACTGGCAGGCCATACACTGGAACAGACTGTCAGGCCAAACACTGGAACAGACTGTCAGGCCAAACACTGGAACAGACTGGCAGGCCATACACTGGAACAGACTGGCAGGCCATACACTGGAACAGACTGGCAGGCCAAACACTGGAACAGACTGGCAGGCCAAACACTGGCACAGACTGGCAAGCCAAACAGTGGAACAGACTAGCAGGCCAAACACTGGCACAGACTGGCAGACCAAACACTGGCACTGACTGGCAGGCCAAACACTGGCACAGATGGGCAGGCCAAACACTGGAACAGACTGGCAGGCCAAACACTGGCACAGACTGGCAAGCCAAACAGTGGAACAGACTGGCAGGCCAAACACTGGAACAGACTGGCAAGCCCAACACTGGCACATACTGGCAGGCCAAACACTGGAACAGACTGGCAGGCCAAACACTGGCACAGACTGGCAAGCCAAACAGTGGAACAGACTGGCAGGCCAAACACTGGCACAGACTGATAGGCCAAACACTGGAACAGACTGGTAGGCCAAACACTGGCACAGACTGGCAGGCCAAACACTGGCACAGACTGGCAGGCCAAACACTGGCACAGACTGGCAGGCCAAACACTGGCACAGATTGGCAGGCCAAACACTGGAACAGACTGGCAGGCCAAACACTGGCACAGACTGGCAGGCCAAACATTGGAACAGACTGGCAGGCCAAACACTGGAACAGACTGGCAGGCCAAACACTGGAACAGACTGGCAGGCCAAACACTGGAACAGACTGGAAGGCCAAACACTGGAACAGACTGCCAGGCCAAACACTGGAACAGACTGGCAGGCCAAACACTGGAACAGACTGGCAAGCCAAACACTGGAACAGACTGACAAGCCAAACACTGGAACAGACTGGAAGGCCAAACACTGGAACAGACTGACAAGCCAAACACTGGAACAGACTGACAAGCCAAACACTGGAACAGACTGACAAGCCAAACACTGGAACAGACTGGAAGGCCAAACACTGGAACAGACTGGCAGGCCAGACACTGGAACAGACTGGAAGGCCAAACATTGGAACAGACTGGCAGGCCAAACACTGGAACAGACTGTCAGGCCATACACTGGAACAGACTGGCAGGCCAAACACTGGAACAGACTGGCAGGCCAAACACTGGAACAGACTGTCAGGCCATACACTGGAACAGACTGGCAGGCCAAACACTGGAACAGACTGGCAGGCCAAACACTGGAACAGACTGTCAGGCCATACACTGGAACAGACTGTCAGGCCATACACTGGAACAGACTGGCAGGCCATACACTGGAACAGACTGGCAGGCCAAACACTGGAACAGACTGGCAGGCCAAACACTGGCACAGACTGGCAGGCCAAACATTGGAACAGACTGGCAGGCCAAACACTGGAACAGACTGGCAGGCCAAACACTGGAACAGACTGGCAGGCCAAACACTGGAACAGACTGGAAGGCCAAACACTGGAACAGACTGCCAGGCCAAACACTGGAACAGACTGGCAGGCCAAACACTGGAACAGACTGGCAAGCCAAACACTGGAACAGACTGACAAGCCAAACACTGGAACAGACTGGAAGGCCAAACACTGGAACAGACTGACAAGCCAAACACTGGAACAGACTGACAAGCCAAACACTGGAACAGACTGACAAGCCAAACACTGGAACAGACTGGAAGGCCAAACACTGGAACAGACTGGCAGGCCAGACACTGGAACAGACTGGAAGGCCAAACATTGGAACAGACTGGCAGGCCAAACACTGGAACAGACTGTCAGGCCATACACTGGAACAGACTGGCAGGCCAAACACTGGAACAGACTGGCAGGCCAAACACTGGAACAGACTGTCAGGCCATACACTGGAACAGACTGGCAGGCCAAACACTGGAACAGACTGTCAGGCCATACACTGGAACAGACTGTCAGGCCATACACTGGAACAGACTGGCAGGCCATACACTGGAACAGACTGGCAGGCCAAACACTGGAACAGACTGGCAGGCCAAACACTGGAACAGACTGTCAGGCCATACACTGGAACAGACTGGCAGGCCAAACACTGGAACAGACTGGCAGGCCAAACACTGGAACAGACTGGCAGGCCAAACACTGGAACAGACTGGCAGGCCAAACACTGGAACAGACTGTCAGGCCAAACACTGGAACAGACTGTCAGGCCATACACTGGAACAGACTGGCAGGCCATACACTGGAACAGACTGTCAGGCCAAACACTGGAACAGACTGTCAGGCCATACACTGGAACAGACTGTCAGGCCAAACACTGGAACAGACTGTCAGGCCATACACTGGAACAGACTGGCAGGCCAAACACTGGAACAGACTGGCAGGCCAAACACTGGAACAGACTGTCAGGCCATACACTGGAACAGACTGTCAGGCCATACACTGGAACAGACTGGCAGGCCATACACTGGAACAGACTGGCAGGCCAAACACTGGAACAGACTGGCAGGCCAAACACTGGAACAGACTGTCAGGCCATACACTGGAACAGACTGGCAGGCCAAACACTGGAACAGACTGGCAGGCCAAACACTGGAACAGACTGGCAGGCCAAACACTGGAACAGACTGGCAGGCCATACACTGGAACAGACTGTCAGGCCAAACACTGGAACAGACTGGCAGGCCATACACTGGAACAGACTGTCAGGCCATACACTGGAACAGACTGGCAGGCCACAGGGAACAAACAAGGGTTTATTCCTTTTTTGTACAATCAGTTGTTTTCTTTTTGGTATGTACAGAAATTGATTCATGCATTCACGTCTCCCATGCCTTTAGTGAACTTCAAATGCTTATGGAATTATATTTTGATCCACTGAAAAGGTAACCTGAATGACGTGGACTAAAAATGGTAAAGTACATTAGGCTATATGGAGAATATCAAATAACACCTTTCTGCTCTCATTTTACTGCCCTTTTCAATAATGGATGTCCTCACAGTCACTCTATAATTCATGGCCAAGTGTCTGAAATGGAACATAGCAAGACAGCCAGCCCTGGTCAGAAATAGCCTCTCCTCTCCTCCGACCCCCTCTCCTCTGCTTCCCCCATCTCCTCTGCTTCCCCCATCTCCTCTGCTTCCCCCATCTCCTCTGCTTCCCCATCTCCTCTCCTCCGACCCCCTCTCCTCTGCTTCCCCCATCTCCTCTCCACCGCTCCCCCATCTCCTCTCCTCCGACCCCCTCTCCTCCGACCCCCTCTCCTCTGCTTCCCCATCTCCTCTCCACCGCTCCCCCATCTCCTCTCCTCCGACCCCCTCTCCTCTCCTCTGCTTCCCCCATCTCCTCTCCACCGCTCCCCCATCTCCTCTCCTCCGACCCCCTCTCCTCTCCTCTGCTTCCCCCATCTCCTCCCTTCTCTTTCCGGCCCTCTCAACAGCAATGTCATGAATAAGGACCTCGCCTTCGTTTAGCATCTCTCTCACTCTCTCTCTCTCTCTCTTTCCCCCTCTCTCTCCATTTACTATTCTTTCTCTCTCAAATACACAATTTCCCTCATTTCCTAACCCTCCTCCATGCACCTCCCTCCCTCTGTAGCTCAGCCTGTCTTAAGAGATTCTGTGTTGACTGTTCTGGCACGGTGGGATTCTGCATGATGGCACAACAGTGGGGGCTGTAGATGAAGCAGATCACATCTCCCCTGACTGAACATCCAGCACAGAGCAGGGCAGAATATAGAGCACTGTCCCTTTTAAAGGACAATTCCACTCAAAAAAAGACATGTATTCGTCTCAGTAGTTAACTGTTGATACAGTCCCAAAGATCAGGGCAGAATAGAGCACTGTCCCTTTAAGTGCAGGGCCAAACAGAGCATTGTCTCTTTAAGAACTGGGGGGGATGAATGATGGCACCAGACTAGGCTACGGCATGGGCATTGAATGTTTTCCCATGTAACTTTTGTAGCTACTCTAAATGAGTCCAAACTAATCAGCTGGTCTCAGCAGGCCTGGTACAACCTTTTTGTTCTAGGCTGAGATCCTGTTAAGGAAAGAGCCCAATCTGCCAATAACCATCCAGGAGAGTGGTCAGCATGTTAGCGAAAGGAATCTCTCATCCTGTGGGTGGTCTCTCTCTCTCTCTCTCTCTCTCTGACAATCTCTAAATGCAGCAAGACATGGCGTCTGTTTGTGAAAACCAGCAGTACTTAACTTTCCCCCATAGAAATAGAATTACAACACTATGATTACATACATCTATACTTGTCCCCATGTGGTGCGCTCCCGCTACAAGACAGACTTTCCATGTCTGCCGTGTTGTGCCTGCTGTGTGTGAGAGCCCTGCAGTCTCCTGTCTCACCTGCCTCTCTGTCAAGGCTCTTACTGTGCCTGCCCGGGAAAGCTTTCTATCGAAGCACTGCTCACTTAACTGAGCTACGCTTCAGCCAGACAGCTCTCTCTCTCTCTCTATCTCTCGCCAGGCTCTCTCTCGCCAGGCTCTCTCTCTCCAGGCTCTCTCTCTCTCTCGCTCTCTCTCCAAGCTCTTGGCATGCTTAAGGGACAGAACAGAAGCCCAGCAAGTTTGGGGAAATGCTAAGACATGTAGCGATGCCCTCTGGCAGGCAGGCAGGCAGGCAGGCAGCGTGCTCTATAAAAACCAGGCCTGATCTGAAGCGAGACACGCTAGGTGAGATGAGCTTCACAGAGTGAGTAGTCTTCTTATGTCTACTGGTCAGTTTGGAGGAGAGAGGAGTAGACCAGTTGTGCCTGGGCTGCAGGTAGTGGGTATAGATGTGTGTGTATGTGTGTGTGTGTGTGGAAAGACAGCTCGTAGTACTCCTTGACACAATGAGTGGCCATATAGAACATTCTGATGCAATGATTTGAAACATATTCAGACACAGTTTCAGTGCCCAGAATGTAGTGCAGACGCCAGCTGTGGTGTCACACTGCTCGTCGTGTGTTTGTGCCCTGCACCTGGAGCCTGGCCACCAACCTGCAATAGGAGTTCACCCTCGGGCATCCAGCCGTCCACCAATCCCGTTGTCTCGCTGCTGTCATGGTTACCACCGTTGGCCTTCAACCCCTTGCAAGCCTGGGTCTTCAGGGCAACTATCGAGTGAGAGCGAAACAGGGAGAGGGAGATAGAGAGAGAGAAGGAGAGAGGGGAGAGAAAGGGAGAGAGAGAGAGGGAGATAGAGAGAGAGAGAAGGAGAGAGGGGAGAGAAAGGGAGAGAGGAGAGAGAGAGGTCTTAAGTCTTTGAAATTGTGTTTACAGAGAACTGCTGTGAATGTCAGAGTGCTTTATAACACACGGGCATGACAGGCCCCTAGCTCATTAACAATTCAGTAAACATCATTTCCGAAAAGGCTCATTCATATGACTCGCAACAACAAACGCCATCCACCACCACAAATACGAAACCGATCATATGGCATTGATAATCAAAGCTTTAAACAGTTTAAAGGGGGCTTTAAAGACTGATGTGGGTTCTGCCAGCGTTCCAGGTTTTCCCAGCAGGCATTGCGAGGTGCTTTCTTTAGCTTAGTCTAGTGCATGCTGCTGCCTATTTTGGCTCTCTGTAGCTGTGCTAATGGCTCATGTCTGCTCTGACTGAGCCCATGTTAGTTTGAAGTACTACTGATGTGTTTGCAACTGCTCATTATGAGAGGGGGATGTGGCAGACAACATTGGCCTGGACAGAAGGAGGAGAAGACCATGGAGGGGATAGAGAGAGGAGAAGACCATGGAGGGGATAGAGGGAGGAGAATGGACGGGATAGGGGGAGGAGAAGACCATGGAGGGGATAGAGGGAGGAGAAGACCATGGAGGGGATAGAGAGAGGAGAAGACCATGGAGGGGATAGAGAGAGGAGAAGACCATGGAGGGGATAGAGGGAGGAGAAGACCATGGAGGGGATAGAGGGAGGAGAAGACCATGGAGGGGATAGAGGGAGGAGAAGACCATGGATGGGATAGGGGGAGGAGAAGACCATGGAGGGGATAGAGGGAGGAGAAGACCATGGAGGGGATAGAGGGAGGAGAAGACCATGGAGGGGAGGAGAGAGGAGGAGAAGACCATGGAGGGGATAGAGGGAGGAGAAGACCATGGAGGGGATAGAGGGAAGAGAATGGAGGGATAGGGGAGGAGAAGACCATGGAGGGGAGGGATAGAGGGAGGAGAGGACCATGGAGGGGATAGGGGAGGGGAGGAGAAGACCATGGAGGGGATAGAGGGAGGAGAAGACCATGGAGGGGATAGAGGGAAGAGAAGACCATGGAGGGGATAGAGGGAGGGGGGGAATGGAGGGGATAGGGGGAGGAGAGGGGGTGGGGATAGGGGAGGAGAAGACCATGGAGGGGATAGGGGAGGAGAAGACCATGGAGGGGATAGAGGGAGGAGACTGGAGGGGATAGAGGGAGGAGAGGGGAGGAGAATGGAGGGGATAGGGGGAGGAGAAGACCATGGAGGGGTAGGGGGGAGGAGAAAACCATGGAGGGGATAGAGGGAGGAGAAGACTATGGAGGGGATAGAGGGATGCGAATGGAGGGGATAGAGGGAGGAGAGGGGGATGAGAATGGAGGGGATAGGGGGAGGAGAAGACCATGGAGGGGATAGAGGGAGGAGAATGGAGGGTATAGAGGGAGGAGAATGGAGGGGATAGAGGGAGGAGAATGGAGGGGATAGAGGGAGAAGACCATGGAGGGGCTAGATAGGGGGAGGAGAAGACCATGGAGGGGATAGAGGGAGGAGAATGTAGGGGATATGGGGAGAAGACCATGGAGGGGATATGGGGAGTAGACCATGGAGGGGATAGAGGGAGGAGAATGGAGGGGATAGAGAGAGAAGACCATGGAGGGGATAGAGGGAGGAGAAGACCATGGAGGGGATAGAGGGAAGAGTAGACCATGGAGGGGATAGAGGGAAGATAATGTAGGGGATATGGGGAAGAGAGGGGGAGGAGAATGGAGGGGATAGGGGAGGTGAATGGAGGGGATAGGGGGAGGAGAATGTAGGGGATGGGGGAGGAGGATACCATGGAGGGGATATAGGGAGGAGAATGGATGGTTTTGAGGGAGGAGAATGGAGGGGATAGAGGGAGGAGAATGGAGGGGATAGAGGGAGGAGAATAGAGGGATAGAGGGAGAAGACTATGGAGGGGATAGAGGGAAGAGTAGACCATGGAGGGGATAGAGGGACGATAATGTAGGGGATATGGGGAGGAGAGGGGGAGGAGAATGGAGGGGTTAGGGGAGGAGGATACCATGGAGGGGATAGAGGGAGGAGAAGACCATGGAGGGTATAGAGGGAGGAGAATGGATGGGATAGGGGAGGAGAATGGAGGGAATAGGGGAGGAGAAGACCACGGAGGGGCTAGAGGGAGGAGAATGGATGGGATAGGGGGAGGAGAAGACCATGGAGGGGATAGAGGGAGGAGAAGACCATGGAGGGTATAGAGGGAGGAGAATGGATGGGATAGGGGGAGGAGAAGACCATGGAGGGGATAGAGGGAGGAGAAGACCATGGAGGGTATAGAGGGAGGAGAATGGATTGGACAGAGGGAGGAGAAGATCATGGAGGGGATAGAGGGAGGAGAGTGGAGGGGATAGAGGGAGGAGAATGGGGGGGATAGAGGGAAGAGAAGACCATGGAGGGGATAGAGGGAGGAGAATGGAGGGGATAGAGGGAGGAGAAGACCACGGAGGGGATAGAGGGAGGAGAATGGAGGGTTTTGAGGGAGGAGAATGGAGGGGATAGAGGGAAGAGTAGACCATGGAGGGGATAGAGGGAAGATAATGTAGGGGATATGGGGAGGAGAGGGGGAGGAGAATGGAGGGGATAGGGGAGGAGAATGGAGGGGATAGAGGGAGGAGAATGGAGGGGATAGAGGGAGGAGAATGGAGGGGATAGAGGGAGGAGAATAGAGGGGATAGAGGGAGAAGACTATGGAGGGGATAGAGGGAAGAGTAGACCATGGAGGGGATAGAGGGACGATAATGTAGGGGATATGGGGAGGAGAGGGGAGGAGAATGGAGGGGTTAGGGGGAGGAGGATACCATGGAGGGGATAGAGGGAGGAGAAGACCATGGAGGGTATAGAGGGAGGAGAATGGATGGGATAGGGGGAGGAGAATGGAGGGAATAGGGGAGGAGAAGACCACGGAGGGGCTAGAGGGAGGAGAATGGATGGGATAGGGGGAGGAGAAGACCATGGAGGGGATAGAGGGAGGAGAAGACCATGGAGGGTATAGAGGGAGGAGAATGGATGGGATAGGGGAGGAGAAGACCATGGAGGGGATAGAGGGAGGAGAAGACCATGGAGGGTATAGAGGAGGAGAATGGATTGGACAGAGGGAGGAGAAGATCATGGAGGGGATAGAGGGAGGAGAGTGGAGGGGATAGAGGGAGGAGAATGGGGGGATAGAGGGAAGAGAAGACCATGGAGGGGATAGAGGGAGGAGAATGGAGGGGATAGAGGGAGGAGAAGACCACGGAGGGGATAGAGGGAGGAGAATGGAGGGTTTTGAGGGAGGAGAATGGAGGGGATAGAGGGAAGAGTAGACCATGGAGGGGATAGAGGGAAGATAATGTAGGGGATATGGGGAGGAGAGGGGAGGAGAATGGAGGGGATAGGGGGAGGAGAATGGAGGGGATAGAGGGAGGAGAATGGAGGGGATGGGGGAGGAGAATGGAGGGGATAGAGGGAGAAAGAGGAGATGTGGGAATGAAAAGAGCTAAAGCCTTACAATGACACTGAGATAAAGCATTCTGAATGATTAGTATACTGAATATGCTTTAGAGAAGGAGGGAGAAAACAGTTAAGAGAGAGAGAAAACAAATAGAGGGAGAGAAAGGGAGAGAGAAAACAAAGAGAGTGAAAGAGAGAAAAGTGAAGGACAGGGCAGGACAGGTTTTTCCCCCCACTTGGGGGAAAAGGCATTAGTGTACGGGTGAGCGAAAGGTCACCAAGAGGTGTGACATCTCTACAGCACCTCTAAAGCTGGAGCATCTCTCTGGAGACTCACTCTGTCCAGTGTGTGTGTGTGTGTGTGTGTGTGTGTGCCTCAGTCTGCCCTTACCGTAGAACTAACTAGGAGTACTCTACTACACACAGTACCCACTCCACATCCCACATGGTCCAGTCTGGATCACAGGCTAAAACCAGTGGGGAGGTAGCCTGGCCCTACAATATAGACATACCGTTAAACACCACACACACACATATAGCTCGAAGAAACACATACTAGAAATCTAAATGTACATGTCATATTGGACGTAGGCTACTGCTCAACTGGAGAAAATGAAGTTTGAGTTGTAACACCCAAACGCAGGAGAGGGATTAGACTCTAGAGTCTTTCAGCGTGACCCCTGACCTCTGACCCCTATACAACACACAGGTCTATAGTGATCTTTCAGCTCTGTTTCATCCGTTAAGATACAATTAAAAGGCATTCTAACATAGTTGAATTCATACGCGACCAAACAATGTTCCCCTGCTCCTCAATGAGAACGATTTGGCTCTGTTTTGACGGAGACAAATGGAGAAGTTTAAAGGTTAAAAGCCCAGGGGAAGCATTGGAAAGAGATTGAAGGCTTTCTGCCTCGGTCGACATCGGCCTGTTCCTTCAAAGGCATTGTGGGAGTTCTGTGGCCTCTTTCCCATTGGCTTTAGCTGGATACCACCAGCGGCAGGGCTATAAGGCCGGGCGGCCAGCACGCAACCAATGGTACTTCTCAGGACCCCAACACGGTCTCTGCGACTGGAGGGCGAAACAGAGATACTAATTGTTTCACAATGCATGCAGCGATCCCCTGAAACTCATTGTCCAAACAAGTAGAACGATTTGAATGATAGAAACTCTCATAGCATTCCATGTACAGTATATTACAATACACTACAGTACAGTGCACTACAGTACATTACAGTAGAGTACATTACACTGCAGTACAGTACAGTACTTAAATGTAAATGTAAATGTACAGTACATTACAGTAGAGTACATTACACTACAGTACATTACAGTAGAGTACATTACACTACAGTACATTACAGTAGAGTAGATTACACTACAGTACAGTAGAGTACATTACACTACAGTACATTACAGTACACTACACAGGGTCTAGTGCCTGACTATCTGTCAGCTTGGGGTTAAAAACATGCTACCCTCTCTCACACACCCAACGTTGCTCTCATGAATACGGATCTGTGTCTCATTTCCACAAGGAATCAGTAGAGCAGTAGTGTGTCAGTCTGTCCTCTCTCTCTCTCTCTCCCTCCCTCTCTCTCTCTTCCTCTCCCGCCAACTAGCAAGAGTATTCCTAGTTAGCGGGGCTGTTTCCCTAGCTACCTGAAATCTAGAGTTGTCGTCTCTGTTAGCGCTGTTGTTTTTCTGGTCGCTGCTGCGCCCTGGGTCGTTGTCAACATCGTAAGCCGTTGAGCACGTGGAAGAGAGGCTGAACATCAACTGGGTGGATAAAACATGAATTAACACGTTGGTGCAAATAGTGTAGCAGTGGTATTCTGAAGAAGAAGAAGAAGAATCGGCTGCTTGTTGCTATTCTGGACAGAACAGAACAGGTTTCAGTTAGAACCTCATCTTTATCCCATCTCTCCAACACAATCAACTCTTTCATTCAACATGGAGATCAACTGGACTCTGGAATGCTCATAATCAACCCAGTGCTTGCCGAACATTCGACGTACTTAGCCCCAGAAATCAACAGCCCAGATATGAGAAAATCCACTATGACGTTAGCCATAGCTACTGTAGCTTGACGGCAAGTGCCAATACATCACACCTGTCTAAATGAATGGACAGGGGAGCGATGAGAGCTTTCACTGAGAGAGAGTGCAGTGTAGTGGAACCAAAGGAGAGACATGTCAGCCATCAAACATTAACACCAGGGCCTATTTGTGTGCCGCGCCACGTGTTGATGACACCACAGCAGCGACAGAAGCCTGTGACACACACAACGCCCGGGGCGCCTAGGAAACAGAAAGTGCTTTTGACTCCGTAGAACAAGGGGAGTGCCTGCCTGCCGCCCGCTTACCGAACACAAACACTTCCTGTTGGCATAATGGAGAGAGTGGTGGCAGCCAACAAGCAATATAAACATCAGAATAGGAGCTCCTCAGCTCCAGTGTACAGATGACCGACTCCGTCGGGGCGGGCCACCACCTGCATTCTCTAACCTCCCTACTTCTGGCTGTGACTCTGTGGCTGAGTGCACTGGGGATAGATGGCTACTGTCCTGAATACTGTAACAGTAAACGGTATTGTACTGTTGTAAATATATGGCTATGGTTGGTTGGTTACTGTACTGTTACTGTATTAATGTAAATAGTTACTATGCTGTACTATTTTAAAGATGGTTACTGTACTAATGTAAACAGCTACTACGCTGTACTATTTTAAAGATGGTTACTGTACTAATGTAATTAGTTACTACGCTGTACTATTTTAAAGATGGTTACTGTAATAATGTAATTAGTTACTACGCTGTACTATTTTAAAGATGGTTACTGTACTAATGTAAATAGTTACTACGCTGTACTATTTTAAAGATGGTTACTGTAATAATGTAATTAGTTACTACGCTGTACTATTTTAAAGATGGTTACTGTACTAATGTAAATAGTTACTACGCTGTACTATTTTAAAGATGGTTACTGTACTAATGTAAATAGTTATTGCGCTGTACTATTTTAAAGATGGTTACTGTACTAATGTAAATAGTTACTACGCTGTACTATTTTAAAGATGGTTACTGTACTAATGTAATTAGTTACTACGCTGTACTATTTTAAAGATGGCTACTGTACTAATGTAATTAGTTACTACGCTGTACTATTTTAAAGATGGTTACTGTACTAATGTAATTAGTTACTATGCTGTACTATTTTAAAGATGGTTACTGTACTAATGTAAATAGTTATTGCGCTGTACTATTTTAAAGATAGTTACTGTACTAATGTCATTAGTTACTACGCTGTACTATTTTAAAGATGGTTACTGTACTACTGTAATTAGTTACTACGCTGTACTATTTTAAAGATGGTTACTGTACTAATGTAAATAGTTATTGCGTTGTACTATTTTAAAGATGGTTACTGTACTAATGTAAATAGTTACTACGCTGTACTATTTTAAAGATGGTTACTGTACTAATGTAATTAGTTACTACGCTGTACTATTTTAAAGATGGTTACTGTACTAATGTAAATAGTTATTGCGCTGTACTATTTTAAAGATGGTTACTGTACTAATGTCATTAGTTACTACGCTGTACTATTTTAAAGATGGTTACTGTACTAATGTAATTAGTTACTGCGCTGTACTATTTTAAAGATGGTTACTGTACTAAGGTAATTAGTTACTACGCTGTACTATTTTAAAGATGGTTACTGTACTAATGTAATTAGTTACTATACTGTACTATTTTAAAGATGGTTACTGTACTAATGTAAATAGTTACTACGCTGTACTATTTTAAAGATGGTTACTGCACTAATGTAAACAGCTACTACGCTGTACTATTTTAAAGATGGTTACTGTACTGTTACTGTACTAATGTAAATAGTTACCACGCTGTACTATTTTAAAGATGGTTACTGTACTAATGTAAACAGCTACTACACTGTACTATTTTAAAGATGGTTACTGTACTAATGTAATTAGTTACTACGCTGTACTATTTTAAAGATGGTTACTGTACTAATGTAAATAGTGACTACGCTGTACTATTTTAAAGATGGTTACTGTACTAATGTAAATAGTTACTACGCTGTACTATTTTAAAGATGGTTACTGTACTAATGCTGTACTATTTTAAAGATTGGCTACTGTACTAATGGTTACTGTACTAATGTAATTAGTTACTGCGCTGTACTATTTTAAAGATGGTTACTGTACTAATGTAAATAGTTACTACGCTGTACTATTTTAAAGATGGTTACTGTACTAATGTAATTAGTTACTGCGCTGTACTATTTTAAAGATGGTTACTGTACTAATGTAATTAGTTACTACGCTGTACTATTTTAAAGATGGTTACTGTACTAATGTAAACAGTTATTGCGCTGTACTATTTTAAAGATGGTTACTGTACTAATGTAAATAGTTACTACGCTGTACTATTTTAAAGATGGTTACTGTACTAATGTAATTAGTTACTACGCTGTACTATTTTAAAGTTGGTTACTGTACTAATGTAATTAGTTACTATACTGTACTATTTTAAAGATGGTTACTGTACTAATGTAAATAGTTACTACGCTGTACTATTTTAAAGATGGTTACTGTACTAATGTAATTAGTTACTACGCTGTACTATTTTAAAGATGGTTACTGTACTAATGTAAATAGTTAATGCGCTGTACTATTTTAAAGATGTTTACTGTACTAATGTAAATAGTTACTACGCTGTACTATTTTAAAGATGGTTACTGTACTAATGTAATTAGTTACTACGCTGTACTATTTTAAAGATGGTTACTGTACTAATGTAAATAGTTACTACTCTGTACTATTTTAAAGATGGTTACTGTACTGTTACTGTACTAATGTAAATAGTTACTACGCTGTACTATTTTAAAGATGGCTACTGTACTAATGTAAATAGTGACTACGCTGTACTATTTTAAAGATGGTTACTGTACTAATGTAAATAGTTACTACGCTGTACTATTTTAAAGATGGTTACTGTACTAATGTAAATAGTTACTACGCTGTACTATTTGAAAGATGGTTACTGTACTAATGTAAATAATTACTACGCTGTACTATTTGAAAGATGGTTACTGTACTAATGTAAAAACAGCTACTGCGCAGTACTATTTTAAAGCTTTCTGAACTACTCTACTAAATACTGTCACAGATACAGTGCCTTGCGAAAGTATTCGGCCCCCTTGAACTTTGCGACCTTTTGCCACATTTCAGGCTTCAAACATAAAGATATAAAACTGTATTTTTTTGTGAAGAATCAACAACAAGTGGGACACAATCATGAAGTGGGACGACATTTATTGGATATTTCAAACTTTTTTAACAAATCAAAAACTGAAAAATTGGGCGTGCAAAATTATTCAGCCCCCTTAAGTTAATACTTTGTAGCGCCACCTTTTGCTGCGATTACAGCTGTAAGTCGCTTGGGGTATGTCTCTATCAGTTTTGCACATCGAGAGACTGAAATTTTTTCCCATTCCTCCTTGCAAAACAGCTCGAGCTCAGTGAGGTTGGATGGAGAGCATTTGTGAACAGCAGTTTTCAGTTCTTTCCACAGATTCTCGATTGGATTCAGGTCTTGACTTTGACTTGGCCATTCTAACACCTGGATATGTTTATTTTTTAACCATTCCATTGTAGATTTTGCTTTATGTTTTGGATCATTGTCTTGTTGGAAGACAAATCTCCGTCCCAGTCTCAGGTCTTTTGCAGACTCCATCAGGTTTTCTTCCAGAATGGTCCTGTATTTGGTTCCATCCATCTTCCCATCAATTTTAACCATCTTCCCTGTCCCTGCTGAAGAAAAGCAGGCCCAAACCATGATGCTGCCACCACCATGTTTGACAGTGGGGATGGTGTGTTCAAGGTGATGAGCTGTGTTGCTTTTACGCCAAACATAACGTTTTGCATTGTTGCCAAAAAGTTCAATTTTGGTTTCATCTGACCAGAGCACCTTCTTCCACATGTTTGGTGTGTCTCCCAGGTGGCTTGTGGCAAACTTTAAACGACACTTTTTATGGATATCTTTATGAAATGGCTTTCTTCTTGCCACTCTTCCATAAAGGCCAGATTTGTGCAATATACAACTGATTGTTGTCCTATGGACAGAGTCTCCCACCTCAGCTGTAGATCTCTGCAGTTCATCCAGAGTGATCATGGGCCTCTTGGCTGCATCTCTGATCAGTCTTCTCCTTGTATGAGCTGAAGGTTTAGAGGGACGGCCAGGTCTTGGTAGATTTGCAGTGGTCTGATACTCCTTCCATTTCAATATTATTGCTTGCACAGTGCTCCTTGAGATGTTTAAAGCTTGGGAAATCTTTTTGTATCCAAATCCGGCTTTAAACTTCTTCACAACAGTATCTCGTACCTGCCTGGTGTGTTCCTTGTTCTTCATGATGCTCTCTGTGCTTTTAACGGACCTCTGAGACTATCACAGTGCAGGTGCATTTATACGGAGACTTGATTACACACAGGTGGATTGTATTTATCATCATTAGTCATTTAGGTCAACATTGGATCATTCAGAGATCCTCACTGAACTTCTGGAGAGAGTTTGCTGCACTGAAAGTAAAGGGGCTGAATAATTTTGCACGCCCAATTTTTCAGTTTTTGATTTGTTAAAAAAGTTTGAAATATCCAATAAATGTCGTTCCACTTCATGATTGTGTCCCACTTGTTGTTGATTCTTCACAAAAAAATACAGTTTTATATCTTTATGTTTGAAGCCTGAAATGTGGCAAAAGGTCGCAAAGTTCAAGGGGCTGAATACTTTCGCAAGGCACTGTAGCTACAAGTTCAAACATGAACACAAATGAATCAGTTTACAGTTGGCGCTCACTCTCCTTTGCTGAAACCCTCTTCCCTCCTCTACCTCTTCCTCCCCCTTCCCACAAATCGCACATCATCAATTGAGTGTGTGACATAAACAGTGACCCGTTAAAGTGCGACAGCTTGTGTTGGGGACACACATTCACCCCCCAACCCAGACCCCCCGATTCATCAATCATTCATGAAAATTACCCAGAAACACATACACACACAAAAACAGGGGAAGGATTGAACTGCCCACCACCACACCACGGTCCAAAAGAAACCAATGGGACGTGTGAAAAATAGGTATGTAGCTAATGGCCCAAATGAACAAGGTCAATCCCAGTTGAGGTCACAACATCCTCCTGCTAAACCCCATCTCTAACTGTAGGGGAGAGAACATTCAACCTAATCTCAGGTTGTCAGCAGTGACGCAGAGGCGACAAACAACACATAGGTGGGAAAATGCTGATTTACCGTCCACGGTAAGTAAAGTAAATCTCCCTATATTTTCAAGACATTTTTTCCCCCGCAAAAAGTGGGTAAACACTAGATAGTTCAAGCCCCGAGGCCTACATACAATCTTAAAGCACTACTCCAGGACTGAAGGGAAATTGTACAATATTGAGATGGTTCCCTCATTAGAGGACTGTTCCATTCATGTTATGCTATTTCCCTTCGCCTGTCGGTGAGATGCAGGAACTGGACATAATAGTACATGAGTATTTTAGCCTCGTTGATATCTCTCAGTCATGCTGTGCAGCACAATAACAACGCTGAACGCTTTGAATCACGTTTACATGACCCTATATTTAGCTTGGTACTGCGCTACATGATTAAGATTGTGATTAAGGCCATTCTATGCTAATGACATGACGTGAACGTTTGTATCATTTAAATCAAACATGGTAATTATACAGCTAGTATTCCATGCAACATAGCACAAGTATTTCATGAGTGGCTGAGTCGGTGCAGTAGAGAGAGAGAGAGAGAGAGAGAGAGAGAGAGAGAGAGAGAGAGAGAGAGCGATGCTGCCTAGGACACAACACTATACAATGTTACTACAGCGATAATACAACGCTACTACAACGTTAGAGTCTGGTCCCCGATCTGTTAGTGCTGTCTCACCAACTGCTATGGTCACTGTCATGCCAAACATGACCATAGGATTTGGTTATAAAGCACAAACAGATCTGGGGCCAGGCTATTTAAACGCTGTACTACGACACTGCACTAGAAAGTTGGTCTACGGCGCTTCCACTTTAGCCTTGGTACCAGTCTTTGTGCTATCATTCCACTCCTTGCCACTTGTTGTCATGCCAAACAAGGAGTGGCAAGGAGTGGAATGATAGCACAAACAGACTGGTACCCAGGCTACTTCCACTCTCCATTCTAGCAGAAGATCAGCGCCTCTCTGGGTGGGGAGGATCGACAACCCTCTACACACACCAGGGAGGCTCAAGATCAGGAAGTAAAAATAGAACAGGTGTAGCTTAGCACAACCCTCACAAACCCTTCCCCATCCAAACCATCCTTAATATTGGAAAACAGAACCACTCGCATAAACAGGACCACTTGCATAAATAAATACATTAACCACTAGCATAAACAACATCTGAAGAGTGCCGTATGTACTGCTACAACACACACACACACACACACACACACACACACACACACACACACACACACACACACACACACACACACACACACACACACACACACACACACACACAGATGATAATAACATGAACTGAAAAGCGATGTAGTGTTACGTAAGCCCTAATCTGCCTGCTCTCAGATCACAGCAGAGCAGATGGCCTATCCTGGAAACAGTGATGTTTGGATGCCCATAAAGGGAAATAAGGACAACACAGTGTAAATACAACATTTCACATTTACCAGACCCTCTTATCCAGAGGGACTTACAGGAGCAATTAGGGTTAAGTGCCTTGCTCAATGGCACATCAACAGATTCAAACCAGCAACCTTTTGGTTACTGGCCCAACGCTTTTAACCACTAGAGTGCCTGCAGCCAAACACAACTACAATACAACTTAGGCCAGGATTCAATCGGATCACATTTTGTCTGCTATGCGCCATTTAAAGGTCATTTCCGATTGCGCTGACATATGTAGCGTTTACCGTGAACATCGCCTTTAAAAGCAAAGCGCGTTCGGACTGAATCCCGGACTGAAGAACCACTAGAACACTACCTTACCGTTACGCTCTCGTTGTCAATCCCAAACAACCACCAAGTACGCAGTCTTCATTTTAATTTTTTTATGGAAAACAATACGAAGGTCACAAGTTACAAGATTATGATTTTGTGAGTGCTTTTGTGACTGACTGACTGACTACCCCAGGTAATACTGAAAGCTTAAAGAGAGAGCGAGAGCTCTCAGTTGAATAGCCTCCACCACACTCGACTAAATAAATCCATGAATGAATCGTGATGACATTCAACTGAGAGGAAAGCACACACATGGCTTAGAGAAATGGTCCAGAAAGAAACCTTGAAGAAGCAAGGCGTCCTCAGAGACTAATAAACATGTGTGTTTGGCTTCCTGCCAGATCCCGCTGTGACATGTCCTTGATGCTGTCAACTTGATTAAAATGAGGATGTTTATTTTGTCAAAAGGTAGTAGGTCTCTCGAGTGAGAAAATCTGTTATTTGTTTATCCCCCCCCCCCCCCCCCCCGGGACTTCTTTGTGATTCTGTCTTTAAAAGCACATACTTTGTTGCAAAGCATTTCCCAAAGGGATATTAAAGTATACTATTACATTCTCTTCCTCTTCCAGACTGTCTTATAGCATTTTGTTCCTCTGAGGGTGAGGACAGCAGTACAGCATCAACAGACAGCTAACATGATCACAGTACCAGTATATCATGGTCACCACAAGCATCATTGTTGCATAATATGGTTTTAATCAGCTGATCCGATCAGGACAGTTGAGTAGTGCAGAACATATAACACAGTACAGTTGGAGAGGACCATGTAGCTGGCTAAGAGGACTCCTTTCACTTCCTGGGATACATTTTGATGCTGCAATGAGCTGTAAATTGGCTTACAGTGGTTTGTTGATGACTCGCGTTGCCAAGGTTACCCACTCCAAGCATATAGCCACGCTGTACCGGACTTAATGAATCCCCCTGGCTGTCAGGGCTAACTCCCAAATTACACCCCATACCCGAATACGGGTGTAATTTGGTAGCTAGTTTGGGTGAGCTGGGGGGGGGGGATTTCAGACCCCCATTGCTTAGCAGCTTGACACCAATAGCCTCTCTTCCTGATGTCGGTAGCAGGAGGAAGCTGATTCTGAAATGGTAAGACAGAGCTGAGGACATGCTAAGTCAGAATTGCTTTTTGACCTACATGGAAGTACAGTCTGGAACACTGGCCTTAGTGTACATGATCATGCTGTAATACAAGAACACATAACTGTGTTTTCTTACGTGTAACTATGTCACTATGCAGAGTAAGGGAACACCAGGCTTTGAATCCAGCTGAGCCAAACCTCTGTGCGCTGTGCAACACTCGTCACCAAAAACACTTCCTCTTTACCAACAAAACACTTCCAAGAACTGATGCATCGGCAATTCCAGTTCCCCTAGGAGTGTCTGACGCTAGCTGACGCTGGATGATGTAGCCTACAGGGCGACACACACGCACGCACGCACACACACACACACACACACATACACACTGCATGGTGGCCCTGATCCTGTTTGATGTTGCCTACAGGGCGACAATACTGTAGCTAGCCAATTGGCAGAACTGGCATGGGTTCTCACTGCTTCAATGGTGTGGCAGAGAGGGGAGGGTACACACACGCACGCACGCGCACACACACACACACGCGTCATTTGGTGGCCATAGGGGGCAGGGCAGGCACAGTTGGGGTGGCCCAGCTGGGAGAGAGAGAGAGAGAGAGGCTCTGGCACTAACCGGACTAATTTATGGATCTCCTGTTTTGTCTGCTGGTTTCATTACACACTAATTATAAAAGGCAAACATCAGTCTGCCTCTTGGTTAAATAAAGCTGTTGATGCTCTGCAACCGTCCGTAGCAGTGACTCCCAACAACGTACAGCATACCACCGTTCTGCCTATGTATCAATTTCAGTCCACCCTATAAGCTCTATAGGCCTACAGTATAACATGTGGGTTCGGGTTACACCATACGATAGTTGAAAAGCAGAAGAGATGAAATATTGATCACATGGACAGTGTTTCCCGGGAGTAAATATAACAAACAGAAGAAGAAAAGGGCCCCTCAATAAACACACAGTGAAAGTGACAGGGATCTGGTGGGAAATAGTCACATAAATCAGTCCATCACCAGGGGGGCGTTTTCCCAACCACACTGGACATCTACTCAAAGGGTTGTCTAAGGAAGACCTGCAACAATATCAGGGACCCCACACACCCCAGCCACGGGCTGTTCACTCCTGTACTGCCTGGCAAGCTGTATCGGAGCACGGGGCCCAGGACAAGCCGTCAGACTGCTGAACACGTGAACCGGGACTGACCATTTGTGCTGACTCTCCACATCTTAGCACACGTGCACTCATTCACACAGCCTCACACATATATACGCACAACACATATACAAACACACCGAGACGTACGGTATTTGGCCCGACTACACGTCTGCCAGAAGCAGTTATGTGTCAGTCTAAGACGATGTAAACATTGACGTGACCAATAAGGCCCAGGTAGCAGTGAATCTGTCAGTGTGGATTTGTACAGCCTTTCGCTCTCCCTCCACCAGCTCTCCTTCCCAGCGCTTTGCTTTGCTTGGCACGTGTCCACACACACACACACACACACACACACACACACACACACACACAAGCGCACACACGAGCGCTCGCGCACACATTCACTCTACACACACACATCACAACTGCTGCTATTAAGACATCTATTTATTATTTACTAAACTGCACAATTGAAACACTTTGCTCTCCATATCCCCCTTCCCGACACACGTGTAAGTATTGCACTGTAAATGTGTAGAATGGATTCCTTGTATTGATATTATATTTCATCAGATGTATCCTTTACTACTTATCTTGTTCTATTGTTGTTGTCACATTATTGAGGTGAACCTCCAAGGCAGCCTTTCATTGTACCGTGTACACTATGCGTATCCTGTGGACATGACAAATACACTTGACTGGGACCTGGTCAAGAAGGACCTTCATAGGGCCTGGCAATGCTCTGGAGAAGGCTGAGACTGCATGTCATATGTGAATTGGTCCAACAATTAAGTCAGCGGCATCTCGGCTGAAAACAAATGCAACCCACTGGCAATCAAGCTCCTGCTTCCAGTCATGATGGACCAAATAAATAAATACATTACATGAACAAAACTCTGATCAAAAAAGCACGCTAGGCCAACTGAATGTCACAAAATGTCATATCACCATTACCATATCAATTTCAGTAGCATAAAGCTTTCGTCACAGCACGTTCCCCTCTCTATTTCGTTTTGTGGAGACTGTTTTCCCTTTAGTTTTTATTGAGGCGCTCTCAGAGTAGCGGATAGCTATCAGGAGACTGCAATGCCTTGTGACAGCTCGGCAGCAGAGCACTGGAACAGTCCCCACTCCATCAGCTTTTAATGAGCATTAATTGCCACTTAAAGCAGAAAAATGTGTGACTGACACACAATGATCAACAATTTCCTGGCCTTAATAGTGGGTACCGTGGCTGGGACGGGTTCTTGCTCAGATAAGAGTGTCTTTGTCCCAACACTGTCTCTAGTTATTCTACTGTCTCACAAGTCATGGCAGAGAGAGACACAGAGAGACAGAGAGACTGAGAGAGACAGAGAGAGAGAGACAGAGACCGAGAGAGAGACACAGAGAGACAAAGAGACTGAGAGAGACAGAGAGCCAGAGAGAGAGCCAGAGAGAGAGACAGAGAGAGAGACAGAGAGAGACAGAGAGAGAGAGACAGACAGAGAGACCGAGAGAGAGACACAGAGAGATAAAGAGACAGAGAGAGAGAGAGCCAGAGAGAGAGAGACAGAGAGAGAGACAGAGAGAGAGTGAGACAGTGAGAGAGACACACTAGGTTATAGGGAGATAATCATACCATCCACTAAATTAAAAGGAATCTAACAGGGCAGAGACTCAGGGAGAATGCTAATATGGTATAAATCTGAACTAATTAATTAAATCGAATTGATCAAAACAGGAGAATTCTTTATATAGTTAAAAATCAACAAGGAGGCTATCTTGACAGATAAAAATGTATTCCTCTGTGCCACATACATTCCCCCCTCAGAGTCACCCTACTTCAATGAAGAGAGTTTCTCCATTCTAGAGGGGGAAATTAGTCACTTTCAGGCCCAAGGCAACGTACTGGTTGGTGGAGAACTGAATGCTAGAACAGCAGAAGAACAAGACACTATTAACACTCATGGGGATAAACACCTACCAGGAAGCAACAACCTTTCCCTCCCCACATACCCCCATAGAAACAACTATGACAAAGTGAAAAACAAAAACGGAGTACAGCTCGTGAAGTTCTGTTGAACACTGGGTCTGTACATAGTCAATGGTAGGCTGACAGGGGACTCTTTTGGTAGGTACACCTACAGCTCATCACTTGGCAGCAGCACTGTAGACTACTTCCTCACCGACCTAAACCCAGAGTCTCTCAGAGCCTTCACAGTCAGCCCATCTCCCAAAAAGCAATTAGTAGCCAAAAAATACAATTTCTTTTTTTCTCTTTTTGCCTTCAGCAATGAAGGTGTACATTTGGCTGTTTGGAACATAAACTTTATATTTGACAAATTAGCCTCCTTGGCTAATCTAAAAAAGCATTAGAGCAAACCAGAAATAACAGATAATGAAAAATGGTTTGATAATGATTGCAAAAATCTAAGGGAAATTGAGAAATATATCTAATCAAAAACACAGAGAACCAGACAACAAAAATATACGCCTTCAATATGGGGAAACACTGAAGCAATACAAACACACCCTGAGAACAAAAAAGGAACAGCACATTAGAACATCAAACAAACCTCATCATGAGGAATTGGCTATCCAAAATGGGGATATGTGGAGAAATCACTTTGCAAACCTCTACAGCAATATAACAAAGAGCCCAGAACAAAAAGATATACAAGAAAAATTACAAATCCTTGAATCAGCAGTCAAAGAATCCTGTGGATACCCCAATTACAGAAGAATTATTGGAAAAACTATGCACTCTCCAACCCAAAAAGGCCTGTGGTGCTGATGGTATTTTAAATGAAATGATCAAATATACAGACCACAAATTCAAATAGGCTATACTCAAACTCTTCAACATTATTCTCATTGCAGGTTTTTTCCCCGATATTTGGAACCAGGGATTGATCACACCAATCTATAAAAATGGAGACAAATTTGACCCAAATAATTACAGAGGAATTTGCGTTAACAGCAACTTGGGGAAAATTCTCTGCAGTATTATAAATAGCAGACTACATCATTTCCTTGACGAACAAAACGTCCTGAGCAGAAGCCAGATTGGATTTCTAAAATATTATCGTACAACAGACCACATTTACACCCTCCACACTCTAATTGATAAACAAGTAAACCAAAACAAAGGCAAAATCTACTCGTGTTTTGTAGATTTCAAGAAAGCATTTGATTCAATTTGGCACAAAGGTCTTTTTTTAATAAACTAATAGAAAGTGGTATTGGAGGGAAAACATATGATTTTATTAAATCAATGTACACTAAAAACAAATGTGCGGTTAAAATTGGCAACAAGCAAACAGACTTCTTCTCTCAGGGACGGGGAGTGAAACAGGGCTGTCCAATAAGTCCAACACTATTTAACATCTACATTAATGAATTGGCAAAAACATTAGAAGAATCGGCAGCACCTGGTATCACCCCACACAACACTGAAATCAAGTGTCTGCTGTACGCAGATGACCTGGTGCTGCTGTCTCCCACTAACGAGGGGTTACAGCAGCACCTAGATCGTCTTCATAGGTTCTGTCAGACCTGGGCTCTGACCGTTAAACCTAAAAAAAACAAATATAATGATATTCCAAAAAAGGTCCGGAAATAAGGATGACAAATATAAATTCTATTTGGACACAGTTCTATTAGAACACACCAAAACTACACATATCTAGGACTAAATATCAGCAACATATATATTTTATATATAAATATATATTTTTAATTTTATTTTTCGATATGTATACTTTGACAATGTAACAGGTAACAGGTGACAGCATTCCCTCCCCCACATGCCCCCCTAGGCACAACTATGACAACATTACCAACAAAAACGGGTCACAACTCCTGCAGCTCTGTCGCACGCTGGGTATGTACATAGTCAATGGTAGGCTTCGAGGGGACTCCTATGGTAGGTACACCTATAGCTCATCTCTTGGCAGTAGTACTGTAGACTATTTTATCACTGACCTCAACCCAGAGTCTCTCAGATCGTTCACAGTCAGCCCACTGGCACCCCTATCAGACCACAGCAAAATCACAGTCTACTTGAACAGAGCAATACTCAATCATGAGGCATCCAAGCCAAAGCAACTGAGTAACATTAAGACATGCTATAGATGGAAGATATGCAGTTTGGAAACCTACCAAAAAACAATTAGGCAACAACAAATTCAATCCCTTTTAGACAATTTCCTGGGTAAAACGTTCCACTGTAATAGTGAAGGTGTAAACTTGGCAGTAGAAAATCTTAACAGTATATTTGGCCTCTCAGCTCCCTATCAAATCTAAAAATCTCAAATAGAAAACTGAAGAAAATGAACAACAATGACAAATGGTTTGATGAAGAATGCAAAAATCTAAGAAAGAAATTGAGAAACCTATCCAACCAAAAACATAGAGACCCGGAAAACCTGAGTCTACGCCTTCACTATGGTGAATCACTAAAACAATACAGAAATACACTACGGAAAAAGAAGGAACAGCACGTCAGAAATCAGCTCAATGTAATTGAAGAATCCATAGACTCTAACCACTTCTGGGAAAATTGGAAAACACTAAACAAACAACAACAGGAAAAATTATCTATCCAAAATGGAGATGTATGGGTAAACCACTTCTCCAATCTGTTTGGCTTTTAGGCTCTATAACAAAGAATAAAGAGCAAAAACATATACAGGATCAAATACAAATCTTAGAATCAACTATTAAAGACTACCAGAACCCACTGGATTCTCCAATTACCTTGAATGAGCTACAGGACAAAATAAAAACCCTCCAACCCAAAAAGGCATGTGGTGTTGATGGTATCCTTAATGAAATGATCAAATATACAGACAACAAATTCCAATTGGCTATACTAAAACTCTTCAACATCATCCTTAGCTCTGGCATCTTCCCCAATATTTGGAACCAAGAACTGATCACCCCAATCCACAAAAATGGAGACAAATTTGACCCCAATAACTACCGTGGGATATGCGTCAACAGCAACCTTGGGAAAATCCTCTGCATTATCATTAACAGCAGACTCGTATTTCCTCAATGAAAACAAAACAATGTACTGATCAAATGTCAAATTGGCGTTTTACCAAATTACCGTACAACAGACCATGTATTCACCCTGCACACCCTAATTGACAACCAAACAAACCAAAACAAAGGCAAAGTCTCATGCTTTGTTGATTTCAAAAAAGCCTTCGACTCAATTTGGCATGAGGGTCTGCTATACAAATTGATGGAAAGTGGTGTTGGGGGTAAAACATACGACATTATAAAATCCATGTACACAAACAACAAGTGTGTGATTAATATAGGCAAAAAACACACAAATTTATTCCCACAGGGCCGTGGGATGAGACAGGGATGCAGCTTAAGCCCCACCCTCTTCAACATATATATCAACGAATTGGTGCGGGCATTAGAAAGGTCTGCAGCACCCGGCCTCACCTTACTAGAATCTGAAGTCAAATGTCTACTGTTTGCTGATGATCTGGTGCTTCTGTCACCAACCAAGGAGGGCCTACAGCAGCACCTAGATATTATGCACAGATTCTGCCAGACCTGGGCCCTGACAGTAAATCTCAGTTAGACCAAAATAATGGTGTTCCAAAAAAGGTATTTTGTCGCCAGGACCACAAATACAAATTCCATCTAGACACCATTGCCCTAGAGCACACAAAAAACTATACATACCTTGGCCTAAACATCAGCACCACAGGTAACTTCCACAAAGCTGTCAACGATCTGAGAGACAAGGCAAGAAGGGCATTCTATGCAATCAAAAGGAACATTAAATTCAACAAACCAATTAGGATCTGGCTAAAAATACTTGAATCAGTCATAGAGCCCATTGCCCTTTATGGTTGTGAGGTCTGGGGTCCGCTCACCAACCAAGATTTCAACCAAATTAGATCCAGCCAAATCATGAGAAAACAAAAAGATAATTACTTGAAACATTGGAAAGAATTAACAGAAAAACATGGCAAACTTGAATGCTATTTGGCCCTAAACAGAGAGTACACAGTGGCAGAATACCTGACCACTGTGACTGACCCAAACTTAAGGAAAGCTTTGACTATGTACAGACTCAGTGAGCATAGCCTTGCTTTTGAGAAAGGCCACCGTAGGCAGACATGGCTCTCAAGAGAAGACAGGAGTATGTGCACACTGCCCACAAAATGAGGTGGAAACTGAGCTGCACTTCATAACCTCCTGCCCAATGTATGACCATATTAGAGACACATATTTCCCTCAGATTACACAGATCCACAAAGAATTCAAAAACAAACCCAGTTGATAAACTCCCATATCTACTGGGTGAAATACCACAGTGTGCCATCACAGCAGCAAGATGTGTGACCTGTTGCCACAAGAAAAGGGCAACCAGTGAAGAACAAACACCATTGTAAACACAACCCATATTTATGCTTATTTATTGTCCCTTGTGTACTTTAACCATTTGTACATTGTTACAACACTGTATATATACGTAATATGACATTTGTAATGTCTTTATTCTTTTGAAACTTCTGTATGTGTAATGTTTACCGTTCATTTTTATTGTTTACTTCACTTTTGTATATTATCTACCTCACTTGCTTTGGCAATGTTAACACATGTTTCCCATGCCAATAAAGCCCCTTGAATTGAATTGAATTGAGAAGGAGGAGGGAACACGTAGGTCATCATGTCTCTATTTCAACAGTAAGCTACAGTACAGCTCCAACAAATCGACAGTAAGCCTCTCTCTGGCTGAAATTGTTATCATGCTCAAAGTTTACCTAAAAGCTGGCAAAGCAATTAAGAAAACTGTAAGCTGTGTTGGCAGGGGTCTGTTTTCCTCTACTCCTCACGTAAGACGGCCTGATCTGTATGGAAGCTTCAGTCTGATAAGTGACCAGGGCTGAGCTCAGTTCAACACACACACTGGCACGCACGTAGACACACAAACACACTGGGCACTAGGTTCGGGCTTAGCCAAAATAAACACGGCCATTGTTGTGAAAATATGGAGACTTGTGGCTAGAGCAGGGTGTGTGTCTGTGTGCGTGAGCGGGTTCATTGATGGAACATAACAGTGCTCCGTACTCATACGTACGCACGCACGCATACACACGCACGCACACACACACACACACACATGCACACATACACTCACCTAATTAGCAGGAATGCATTCTATGGGATCAGGCATACCAGACAGTTTTTCCAGGAATTAAGAAAAGCTTGTTGACAGTCTGATGGTGTAAGGTAAAGAGCAGGAATTTGGAGAGAGAGCGAGAGAGCGAGAGAGAGAGAGAGAGAGAGAGAGAGAGAGAGAGAGAGAGAGAGAGAGAGAGAGAGAGAGAGAGAGAGAGAGAGAGCGAGAGAGAGAGAGAGAGAGCGAGAGAGAGAGAGAGAGAGAGCGAGAGAGCGAGAGAGCGAGAGAGAGAGAGAGAGAGAGAGAGAGAGACTATTAGTTCAGTTTCTTCTTCATCTGCTAAATCTCATTATCTCTCTCTCTAATAGCACTGGGCACTACAGTAGGTTGAACCATGAGAAAATAGGTCAGTTGATGGGAAGGTACACTCTGGTAATCACACCAAAGTGACCTTTTAAGACCAATGTATTCCTGGACTGGCTACCTTGACATAGCAGCACAAGACTGGCCCTTTTGTGTCCACAAGGTTTGATTCTGGTGTGCTGCTGGAGTTTTTTTCACCCATATCCCTTCTTCTTTTCCTTTTCAAAGGAATATATAAGTGGATTAACCCTGTTGTTTTTTATTCCAAAATAATTTAATCCTCAACTGCTCCTTTTCAGCGTATTGTAATGACAGCACATTGGTAGGAATACATTGAAAAACAAAAGAGACACTTTATTTTGTGGCTCAGTTATGAGAAGAGCTGTTGAACGATATACTTATAAAAGCTATATTTCTTTCATATTCAAGCCTTGGAACTGAACTTTCTAGTGCGGTTTCTTTGTTCGTTTTTGCTCTCTAGCCATCCACTTATTTTGGCTTTTTAACTAGTTTCACATACACCTGTCCTGTTCTCTGGCTCCGTGTGGTCCACAGTGTCCTCATCCATTACTTTCCCATTGGCTGTAGTCAATTCATCATGGACCAGTCATAAGCTCGTTAGCACAGGGCCTCCTCTCTCTCATGCAAAATCACAGGGAGTTAATTTACCAAAATGACCTGGAACCGTCATGGTTGAGACTCATTCAAATCAATCGAACCATGGAGGTAAAAACACACCAGATCTACTCTACTCCGGCCACTGAGGTTGAGCTATCGTTGTAACTCAACACAAAGCCAAGGCTGTGCCGTAAAGCTGTCTTAAGACAGTCAGGCACATTTGTAACGCGCGTTGAGTGGGGAATCCATCCTTTGTGAGCGAGACAACCGTGGCAACGGTCTGCGGGAGGCCTTTCCAACCGAGTGTATAGAGGAAACGTGGAGATACACTCAATTAAACAGAGCTTAGAGAGGAGGCAGGCACAGGAGGGGGTGACCGGGTTAGTGTGACGGCACAACGCAACCAGAAAATACAACAACACCATCATCACCTCATCTCCTCTAGTTGGAGAGACATCGGAAAAAAGGAATGCGCTTTCTCTAAATCAAACGGTATCCAGTCCGGAGGTTTCCAGTCCCCAGTCTCCGGTCCATAGACGGCCTCCAGTCCAGAGCCTCTATAGACGGCCTCCAGTCCAGAGCCTCCAGAGACGGCCTCCAGTCCAGAGCCTCCAGAGACGGCCTCCAGTCCAGAGCCTCCATAGACGGCCTCCAGTCCAGAGCCTCTATAGGCGGCCTCCAGTCAAGAGCCTCCAGAGACGGCCTCCAGTCCAGAGCCTCCATAGACGGCCTCCAGTCCAGAGCCTCCATAAACGGCCTCCAGTCCGGGGCCCGCAGCGAGGGTGCCCAGCCCAGGGCCCGCAGCGAGGGTGCCCAGTCCGGGGTCGGCGAAGTGGGTCCTCGCATCAGAGGTGCCAACAAAGTGGGGTGAGCCAGTGGTGGAGCGGGGTCTGCGTCCCGCACCTGAGCCGCCACAGTATAACACAATCTCAACACCTCTTTCAAATGACTAAGAACATTCAATAAGGAGGGCACAACGGTTGATAAATGAGTTTCAAATATCTTCTATTTACTTAGTATATCCTCATGTCTCTGAGGTTGCTTGAGGCATCATAGGCATCACTTACGACCAGTTTCATCTGAAGCATATTTGTAAATCTTCTCATAATTTAGTCTACCAATATCCAACTTTTAGGGCTCTATTTTAACAAACCTAACACAATGATTAATCTAAGCGCTGGCGGTAGCACTATAGGTTCTGAGGGGGGTGTCAGAAATATTTCTTTGCTATTTTCACACCCGGGAATTATGAGTACAATAGCTGGCGGTGGCGTGAAAAGGCTGGGTTTTGATGAATAAACAAGTTGTAGATGTGACGAGGGCTTGGCAACACACTGGCTTAATACGGCATGCTTTTGTCTCACGTTCTGTAGGTCATTGACGTCTTTGCGTTGTCAACTCCAATTCTGCTGGGAGCACGGAATATTCTTGTCCTGGTCCATTGTGGATTGATACTACAGTTAAATAGCATAGGCTACAGTAACGAGTAAAAGCAAAAAAATAAACACACCAAAAAACGTTTTCTCAATAGCCTACGTTGGGAGTGTTGGCAGCCAACATTGTTGTAATTGGCTTCAAGAGCCTACATGTCTTTACGCATTGCACTTCTCCTCAAGTAAGAAATACTAGGCTCCCATGAATTGTATTGTATGTGTGAGGCACGTTCTCAAATAGCAAGATATAGCCCAGGCCTACCTTTGATACCGCATTACAGGACTGAATCATTTAAATACGTTTTGGAGGAGAGTGTCTTTGTTAACCCGATGAGAGGCGCTCTTTGGAGATGGGGGTGGATACTGAACAAGTAAAATGAAGTTTGCAGGTCGGCATATGTGTGCAGTATATTTTCAAGTCAAGGCACTCTGACGAATGAAGCATTAAACACCTTTTACTGATGGGCTATTTCGCAAGACCGGGATAAAAAAAGACATGACGCATTGCTGTTGATGTCACGGCCGTTAAAAGAAGAGGACCAAGGTGCAGCGTGGTGAGCGTACATTCTCTCCTTATTTGGAAAATGATGCCGAACAAAACAATAAACACGACAAAAACAAACTGTGAAGCTAAAGTCTAAGTGCCCTAAACAAAGTCAACTTCCCACAAACACAGGTGGGAAAAAGGACAGCCTAAGTATGGTTCTCAATCAGAGACAACGATAGACAGCTGTCCCTGATTGAGAACCCTACCCGGCCAAAACATAGAACTACACAACATAGAACATAGAATACCCACCCCAACTCACACCCTGACCAAGCCAAAATAGAGACATAAAAAGGATCTCTAAGGTCAGGGCGTGACAGTTGAACCAGGCTTAGTAGCCTAGTCTTAGGGTAGCAGGGGGCTTAATATGAAATGGAAAACAATATTTCTAAATAGAATCGGGTCAGAAGCATGATATGTTAAATGGCTTCTCTCGTTCCATGGCACTGTGTACACACAGTGTACTAGCACATAGAGGCTGCTGCCTGCATATGGACTTGAAATCATTGGCCACTTTAATAAACGGAACACTAGTCACTTTAATAATGCTACTTCAATAATGTTTACATATCTTGCATTTTCTCATTTCATATGTATATACTGTATTCTATACTATCTATTGCCTATGCCACTCTATCATTGCTCATCCATATATTTATATATTCCATTCCTTTCCTTAGATTTGTGTGTGTTAGGTATTTGTTGTGGAATTGTTCGATATTACTGCACTGTTGGAAATCGAAGCACAAGCATTTCGCTACCCTCGCAATAACATCTGCTAACCATATGTATGTGACCAATAAAATGTGATTTGATTTGATTTGACACTAAGGCCTAAATGTTTTTAAGCACAACATTCACACGTCTATACAAATTACTAGGCCTCTGTCAATTGCATCGTTGCCTATGTTTGAGGCAGGTCTAAAAAAAATATGATATGGAGGATTGAATAGTTTGGAGTAGCGTGTCTTTGGTAATCGAATGAGGTGCATTGTGAATAATGAAAATGTATGAGGGAAAAAAAACGACAAAATATTTCAAAGCACTCTCAGTAGGCCATTTGAAACCCCTTTATTCATAGGTTACCTGGATAATGGCCAGGATAAAATACGCACCTATGCGATGCTGTTAAATCAGTCTCGATTAAGGTCGGGGTAGGCTATGTTTGGTTTTTAATCAAATGAAATGAAATCGGGGGAAAACAATTGTTTTCGAGGACACACCTCAAATATTGCCACTCCTACCACCTCAGCACAAGGGAGATGATGTAAAGACAGATAAATTGCCGAACCTCGCGTTAGGGCTGGAAAATGCCCGTGTGCCAGTGATGACGAAATTGCAGACTAACGTGCGTTTGACACTTGCTCCTCCTTAGCGCCAGAAAGAAATAGCGCTTTAGTGTGTGAACATTTCTTTATAAACTGGTCTTTACACAATATTCAATTGTCACCACATGAATGATTTTCGACACTAAGCTGCACATCTGGAAACAGCTCAGCTGAGTCATGTCACAGCTTAATATTTACATGTGAGTCATTTATCAGACGCTCTTAGCCAGAGGGACTTACAGTAGCGAGTGCATGCATTTTCGTACTGGTCGCCCTGTGGGAATCAAACCCACAACCCTGACGTTGCTAGTACCACACTCCACCAACTGAGCCACACAAGGCTATTACCATGACATTAGCAAAACATGACCAAAAAACTCAAATAAGTCAGGCTTTACGGTCTGGCTTAATTGTTTCCATCCTTATGTGACCAATACCCACACACCCACCCTTCCTGTCTCTCCCGCTCCTTATCCCTCTCCCTCTCATTATCCCTCTCCTTATCCCTCTCCCTATTCCTCTCCCTTATCCCTATCCCTTTCCCTCTCTCTCATGACCACTCCTTCTTTGTGACAAAAACCCTGTACAGATTTCCCCATGTGTGCTCCAAAGCCACTCTGAATATCTCCATTGGTCAGACTCATTAACAGCCTCTGTCAGACCCAGGGCACAGTGGCAAAACCATTGAACTAATGATCTACCAATGTTAAAGTATGTACAGTGCGAGGCTACTTGTACCTCAGTCAACCACCCATTGGTCAAAACCTATAAAAAGAAAGCCACGTCACATTCCATTACCCAGAATCCTCAGCCATCCTACTGCACAGCACAAATGCTGTGATGACGTATTAGTTGCCAGTTGAATCTAAAGAGCTATGCTGGCATGTTGCTAAATTTCCATTTAAAAATCACACAAGCTCTTCACTAAAAAAGCCTGTAAAACATAACATAGCTCATCTAATCCCTGCACATCAAATAGCATTTTTCATATTTTCACATAAATAATGGTTCACTACAAAGGCTACACAAGAGTGGTATACCCATGTTGTACCCTTAGTTTGGGTGAACTGGTGCAAAATGGCGCCATCGAATGCAGGAAGACCCACAGCTATATTCTGTAACTAGGTTATATAGTAGCTAGCCATGCTCTATTCAAAACATGTGATCAGATTTGCATTCTTCCTTCAAGTGTTACACTGTTTATGTTCATTTACATTGCTGCTGATGTAATGCAGGTATACCATTTAAAGTGTTCAATCCATTTAATGAAACACAGCTTCTTCCATTTACATTTAACCAATTGTTGATCTATTAGTGTAACATAACGTGTCACGTACGTCAGGGAGCAGTGACTTTTATCCAAAGAGACTTACAGAGACGAGACATGTTCACGCGTGATCATATTGTTGATCACAGGGAAAACCGCCACGGGGGACTCAGGAGGACCCATCATACTCCATTACATTTAGCCCTTTAGTTCTTCTCCCCTCCTTTCATTCTTTCCAATATCCTTCTCTCCTCCAGTTTATGTTAAGCAGTATGGTGGATGGGAGGGAAGGAAGGGACCTCCTGGGAGTCTCTGCTCCTGGTATATTCAATTCATATAACTCCCTGTGGAGTCCTCTCAAAGAGTAACCCTGTTATTGTCTCTCCATAGACACACGCGGATCCAAACGCAAACCTCCAATCTCCCCGTCCACTTCCAAATAGACGGAGGGAACCTACGTGACGTTATTCAGTTGGAAATCTCTTAAAACCATAAACATTGGGTAGGAAGGTCCAGCAGTCATTGAGGTGAAACATCTCCACAATATTTGAGCTTTGTTCTGGTGTGCCTTGAAGATAGTCCCCTAAGCAATCTCAACCCTGCCCTTCCCTCCTAGCCTCTCCTCTCCTCCGCAGCCATGCACTTTCCATTCCCCGTGCAGCATCTTCAACACGGCTCTTACCCACGGCAGAGTCGGGGTCATGCCCACTGTTTCCATTCGACTCACCTCAACAACCATTTTAAAATCGACTGTCTAAAACAAACATTTTCCTCCCTCCGTCTTATAAATGATTGAAGCTCATTTCCTTTCAATTATGCATGACGCATCACCAGCGCCAGAACTCAGCGCCGGCCCTGCATCATCATCCTAAGACAGGAAGGACTGTAAAGGTGTGATTCGGACATAGAAAGTGGATAGAAATATGTTTCTGAATGCCATTGATGAGTTTATTGAGTAGTTAAGTACTGTCTTTGCATCATGTATGTGGTGTGTCTCGGGAAGAAAATGTGATAGGATACGGCGTTGCAACATTTCTTAGAAAGACCTCGCCAAGACAACACATTTATTTAACACATTTAGAAGGAATTGGGATCATACAATCTGATACCTTATTTTCAGCACAAAGTCCAATTTCAAATAATATCATATCATATATAATAACTGTATTTTATTTTATTTTTAAGGAACTGTCCAAATAACTGGTCATATCTAAGTCACTACAGTGCATATCCTAAGCTTAAAACCTCCACACAGTTACCTGCAGCCAACACACACACACACACACACACACACACACACACACACACACACACACACACACACACACACACACACACACACACACACACACACACACACACAATCACCTGAGAAGAAGTTCTTGGTCCTCAGGTAGCTCACGCTGAGCCGTAAGATAGAGAGTTTATCCAAGCTGGAGGTGACCTCCTCTGGGAAGGGCAGTAGACTGGCCAGACGGTCCAACTCAGAGTTCAGACGGTCCCGGTGGCGCTTTGATGGGTTAGACTTGGTCCCTTCAGATGGAGCTTTCTGTTTCTCTCTGAGCAGGAGAAGAGACATGGGGTTTATTAGGGAATCACAGAGGAAATTATGAAGCCAGTAGGCTAATTCTCTCAATATTAATAAGAAGGTAAACAGTGGACATATTACCACTCAGTACTCACTTTTGGTCTTTCACTTCGATGCTAAATGGTAAAGCATATAATTAAATATTGGTATTAATAATAATAATATAAGTTTAATAATAAATAATCATCATATCAATAATAATAACAATAATAACAACGATATGATTATAATTATGTTCTTATTTTCTTATAAGTTTACTTATTATTTTCGCTCCTATTTAGCTTATTTTTTAAACAGTTATAGATAAGCAACAATAACACTGTAAATACAGTGTGAAAAAAATATTAATAGTCAAGATACAAGTACTTGAACGTTTCACACGATACATTAATGGCACACTGAACTATGAAAAATACTGAAACGAAAATTAATACAAAAGGCCTGAGAATGATGAGCACGAGCACTGCGTGCCCTCTCCCATCTGAATTGAACATCACTTCAACCATTTTACCTCATCATGATTTAGGAGTCAAATTAAGTTGTTTTGTTATTTTTATTTAGGACATTATGCATCATTATCCTGACACAATATACTATATAGGATAAACATACTGCTTATAATATAAAAATATAAATATCCAAATCTGTCTGCACCAAAGAATATTGAAGATATATACATGCTATTTGGATGGATCGTGAGTGACTATCATGTCATATAGCGTTGTTTCATATATTATCAAATAATAAAAAAAGAATAACGTTATGGTGTGCCATTTTAGTTCATTATGCAAGCCAATGGAACGTTTAAAAAAAACTCTCACTTACTCTCTTTGCGCCGGTTTTCTTCTTTTCCGTCCAGCATACATGGTTGGGGCTTTACTGCGGTATAGCCGAATTATTCAACGTTAAGTGAAGACCGAGCCGAACTACATAAACCCGGTAATGGTTGTCTAATAACCCATCTACTCATCCCCAGATCTTGTCCAGAAGGAACACTGTTTTCAAGAATGGATCAAGCAATGCACCGATGAATCAGTCCTCTTGTCCTACATCAATGACGTTGATGTTTGTCAGGCGGTTCAAATAATTACGGCCACAAACTAATACTGACAACGATTGTATAAACGCTAATGCATGCAACTAAACGCCGTATCACAATGAAATAGAGTTTCCCAACAAATAAGCAATGCTAAATTGACATTCGTCAAAAAGTGTCAGCAGCAAGTGCATCCCTTCCGCCGTGTTTAACCGGTGCGTAAAATGCTGTTGACATCCGATATTAAATGCCTTCCTCGTCATGCAAAGTCCATGTCATCATTCGTTTCGAAACAAACTTAAAATTAGTGGGAAAAAAATAGAAGAGGAAATAATAACGACATTGAAATATGGTGCCGTTTTTTCGCTAACGCATCTTTGCAAATCTCCTCTTGTGGCACGAGCAGCTAAAGCGCGCTCTCAAACTGAGCCCACAACCCCCTTCACAACCCAGTTAGGCCGGGGTACACGCATTGGACTGGACTGACCAGGAAACCCGCACAGATTTGTGCAAGAGCGCGCAAGGATCAGAGGTGGAGGCGCGCGAATCAGAGGCCTTGAGTTAGAGGGCGCGCGCAAGGATTAGGCCCCAGGTTAGAGGGCGCGTGCAATTAACATAAATTGGATCAGCACAAGGGCCCATTTGGTCACTGGCACAACTATTTGTGAAGTTGGTTGGCTATTAGGCTATGCAATTATATATTTAGTGAAGTTGGAAAACCTTTCAGAAGTTTAAATAAATAGACAGGTATAACTAAATCTTGATTTGCTCATTTTGGTTATGCCCTTCTATTACTAAAATAACCACGAGGACCTTTCCTCAGGTGAAATAAGGAAACTTCAAAACCTTCCAAAAATATATTTTTCTTTCTTTCTTGTAATAGCCTCAATTTTTTTTTCCTGTTTCAGTCCAGAATTACCAAAAAAGTGAGTTGTGTGCAAACATGTAAAACCAGAAGGCTTGTGGTAATGTTATGTGAGTAAGCTCCCTCTAGTGACCAAAATGAATATGACATAAAACCGTTTCATAAGTGGCTGGGTCAAACTACTACTTCTACTTTTACAGATGACATAACATGGCATAAAGTAACATAGCATAACGTAACATAACATAGCATAACATAACATACATCTTTGAAAAATGTACATCTTTACAGATAAAATAATGATTGTAAATAAATACTCCAACTGCTCCCTCTCCTCCTATCCTGTGGGGATCATGAAGGCCCTCAGGCATACCGTATCAAAAATATGCAAACATAGAGCAAATCAGAAGGGGGCAAATAATTTTTCGCGGAACTGTAGCTTATTAACAGAATATTCCAAATGTACCACAAAAAGGGTGAAAAATAAATGGAAGAGGGATCTTGGGACCCAGATCACAGAAGATCAATGGTCTGAAATGAATGAGCAATCCCAGAGAGTTTACATTAACACAAGATACAAGGTTTGTCAGTACAATTGTATTCATAAAGCTTTATCTTACACCTGAAAGAATGAACCTCTTGTCCCCACACTGCCCTCGCTGTAAAACAGAGACAGGTTCTCCATTACATAGGACATGGGCCTGCTCTGAACTTGGTAGCTTGAGATTGAAAGTATTTTACACAAGGTCCTTCATAGGGAAGTACACCTAACTTCCATGATGACGATCCTTGGTGATCTATATACGATTTACAACTCACCTCTCAGAGAATTAAGAATTTATTTATTTAGCTTCGCTATGACTGAGGCCAAAAGATGTATAACTTTTAAGTGGAACCATGAGGATCCTCCCCATATCACTCAATGGATTAATGAGGTCAGCCACTAGAAAAAATAACATATGATATGCAAGGTGTCCCACAGTCCTTTCATAAAACTTGGGATACCTGGATAGCATACATAGAGCCATTATAACATTTGATCATTGTTGGGTGTATGGTGTGTGATTTGAGGTAACATCTTGAACAGAGTACCCCAACTGTTGGCATGCGAATGGTTTTATTTGGTCTCCCAAGTTTTCTGAGCAAATAAAATGTCATTTGAAATCTGTTGAAATCTGTTCACAAGTATTCCCACGGATAATAGAGACATACTATACTGTATGTGATTGTAAACAAATAATAATAATGAATATTAATTTATTGGATTCAAAAAGCACTTTTCTACCAACTGAGGCACTCAAAGTGCTTTACATAATAGGGAGAAATTTGTAGCACCCACCTCAGCGCAGCAACTTTTTTTGTGCCAGAACGCTCACCACACATCAGCTATCAGGTGGAGAGGTGAGGAGTGATGTATGCCAATTAGGAATGAGGGGGATGATGGAATGTGGCCAGGATGGGAATTTAACCTTTGACACCGGGCTGAATAACCCTATTCTTACAATAAGCGGCATGGGACTTTGAATTGCCACAGAGTCAGGACACCCGTTTTAACATCCCATCCGAAAGACGGCTGTCACATCTGCTCCTGCTCCTCCCCTCGGGCGTACGACGTTGCCAGAGTACTAACCACCGGTCCTGGGATTCATCATTACGCACACCTGGCACTCAACATTACACGCACCTGGCACTCATCATTACGCGCACCCGTCACTCATCATTACGCGCACCTGGCACTCATCATTACGCGCACCAGTGAATCATTATGATTCACACCTGGACTCCATTACCTTCATCATTTCCTCCCCTTTATATGTCACTCTTCCAGTTTCATTCACCAGTTGATATTGTTCTTGTGTGTTGGCATTCTGCCTTATGTTGGTGGCGTGTTCTTGGATTCGTTGTTTTATTAAAATGTCTCACCTGCTTCCGACTCACCACCCCGTCATCACAGAATACCAACTCAAAATATGGAAGCAGCAGGACAACCGGACATCTCCCAGATGATCAATGAACAAAGTGACCTTCTTCGTCAACACCATGACCAGCTGGCTCAACTGGGGACGGCCATGGAAGATGTTCTCCGCAGTCCACAACGTCTCAACAGCGGAGGATATTCTAGAGCCAGTCTACCCAACGAGTCAGCACACTCAGCCCATTCAGCAACCCGCTAAGGTTAGCGACGCCCGTCTATCCCTCCTGGAGAAATGTGAAGGGACACCATTCAAATGCCGTGGCTTCCTCCTTCAGTGCTCCCTCTATTTCGCACATCAGATGGGAGCTCCCACCACCGAGATGTCTAAGGTTGCCACGGTTATTTCTCTGCTGACTGGGCAGGCATTGGAATGCGCTACGGCCGTCTGGGAGGTAGGAGAGGAGGAGCTTGAGTCTTATGAGTGGTTCATGACTCTGTGTTTAAATGTATTTTCAATCATCCCGAGGAGGGCAGAGAGGGAGGTGAGTGTCTGCTTCTGCTCCAGCTCCTCAGACAGCTGCTGAGTATGAGCTTACCTTCCGGACGGTAGCAGCTTCCAGTGGGTGGAATGAGCCGGCGCTCAGCATTATTTAAAAGAGGTCTGCGCGAGGAGATCCAGACGGAACTGGCCTGCCGAGGTGAGAACCTTACCCTGGACGCACTCAATGCGTTGGCCAGCTGGCATCTACATCGCTTCTCTCCCTCCTTCGGCGAGTGTTTGGGATCAGAGCCTGAACCCATGGAGGTAGGGGTCACACGCCTTCCCATGGCGGAACGACGCAGGCGGATGCTGCTGGGGCTCTGTCTGTACTATGGCCAGGGAGGGCACAAGAGCCAGCTGTGTCCATTACTTCAGAATCCAGGATCCACTAGAGCAGAGGGACGGTCACCTGATGTTACATCCCCCCGGACCAGGAGTGAGTATTCCATCTATTGCTCTTCCTGTTAGACTGATTTTAGTACCCATCACTCTGGAACTTTATGGATCAGACCCTTGCCTCCTCTCTCAATATTAGTACCTACCCACTCTCCTCTCCTTTTCCGGTTCAAGGTCTCGACTGTCGGCCTCAATGATTCGGAAGCATCACACACAATACCCAACCACTCATCCTCACCGTGGAGCCCAATCACCAGGAAAACATTCCCTTCATCACCAGTTCACAAGATCATCCTCGGCCTACCATGGCTTCAGCAACATAGCCCTACCATCTCATGGTCGAGGATGAGAATCACCGACTGGTCATCTGAATGCCGGAAGACCTCTGTTCCTGTCCACGTCAGTTGAGAGTCCTGTGGTTGCCCTTCAGCCCAACATCCCGGAGGAATATCAGGATTTAAGGGAGGTATTCTCCCAGACCTGCACTACCTGTCTCCCTCCTCATTGCCCCTGGGATGATCCCTGATCTAGAACAATGTGTTGCTTTATTCAAGTGTGTCACGTTGGCATAAAGGGTCGGGAGACAGGCGCAGGAATGCGTAATAGTTTTTTTTATTAGACCCAAATTACGGCGTGCCGTGTAAAGGCACAGGGACGAAGACCAAAAACCACATACAACACACAGGGTTGAAACCCAAACAAAAGAGCGAGGAGTACCTCGAATAAATAACACAAGCACAATGATTAAAACACAGGCTGAGACCCGTAATCATCTGCGCAATCCAAAATGTCACGAAAACCAAAACACACAACACAGGTACTCACACGAATCAACGGACATTGTAACAATAATCGACAGGACACTGGTAAACCAAGGGCACACTTATACAATTACTAATCACTGGGAATAGGGGCCAGGTGTGCGTAATGAAAGTTCCGGAGGGATCCGTGACAGTGTTATGATATGGTATACTACATACAGTATGTGTGATATATCTATACGTTGTATGTTTTTGATTATGTTTATTTACTTTTAAATTTGTATTTATTTGCTCTGATAAAATGGTATAATTGAACCAATAAAAAAAACATCTCACCAGGTCAAATTCCTGTTACATGTAAATGTACTTGACGAAGAAAAGGGATTCTGATAAGAACAGACAAACCTGTGTCAAGTCATTAAACCTCTTTAATGTGGAGATGAAATATAACAATTGAGGCGTAAGCGCCATGGCTGACACATTGTTAGAGGCAGAAAAACAACAAAAGCCACAAGGTGTATATTTATAAATACTGTTCTGAGGAAACAGGTCAAAAAGGGTTTTACAGACATGAACTGTTCTGTGTGCAGAAAACACATGTATAAAATAGTGTACAATAATAGATGTGAATCTTATGAAGGCCAGATTACTTAAAAATACAAATGAAAAATAGTATGTACACATTAAAATTATACTGCATATAGAAAGGCGCCTTGGCCTCAGTGCAGTAGTTATAGTGCCTACATTGTGCAGAAGCATACAGACAAGAATACTGAATACTATACTTTCAATATGGACACTTACGGTGTTCATTGTAGGTTCTGTATTTTTGTACGATTTCTGAAAGCACCCGATCCCCCTAGAATACATTGAATAATCCACATTGAATTGGATCATTGATCATTCTGAAACTGTAGCTGCCAATACTGTATTACTTCCCTGTAGAACTGCAGGGCAATAAAATAATTCATCAAAGAAAGTAAAGTGAAAGATATTCCCACAATGGCATAGGAGAACATATCAACAATGCAGTTTGAACAGTGGCTCTACTTTTTCATTTCAAATTGACTGGTGATTATATGCTTTTCCATGATTGGTTCATCGGTTTTCCTTCTGCATATTTATGCAAATGAGGCACTTCAACTATCTGATGCATTTCGGCATGAATACTTTACCAAGGCACCGCCCCTTCTTGGGTGTTTTCTATCAATAGAAGAACAATAGAAGCAGATAAAACTGCAGGTGCACAGGAATCCCACTGGGCACAGACATCAATTCAATGTTTATTCCAAGTTGGTTCCTGATCATTTCATTGAAATGATGTGGAAACAACATTTAATCAACCAGTGTGTGCACAGTGGGACACTTCACAAAATAACAGAAAAGACTAAACTGGCTCAATTACATATTTATAGTTTTGGTTAAATGCTTATAAAAATACAAAATATTTTTTTTTCTCAAAAAACAAAACAAAGCTGGGTAAATAAATGTATTTTTGTTGTTGATGTCATTACATTCTGATTAGCATATCTTGTTGTAATAATAGGATATATCACAATGGAGCATGGTTTGTGATGCAAGAACATGTGGCAAGTCTCAAAAGTCATCACATGGGAAAGAGTTTTTACATTTTCATTCAGGTCATTGGAGTATTATGATTGCTGGGGAATAGTTTTTTTTTTACTCCGTATCAAAATAAGCAGTTGATACAGTTTAAACTGTATATCATCTATACATACATATTGTCCATAATATCGTATGCCAACATATTTAGCATTTTCCAAATGCAAATGCTCTTCTTTTTGCCCGTATGGTTATACTGTAGTCAATTTACCAGGCATCGACTATCTCACCTTTCCTTTTGGAATTTGGCTAGATCCTATATGTTCAAATGCATTTAGGGATTTAAAAATCCCAGGAATCTAATTCATCGTGTTATCTCTTTTTCCCTATTACTTCTTACGTCATCATCTTTCGCCTGTCCTTTCCAAAATCATCTGGCAATTATTTAACATCAGAGGCACAATTCAAAACAACCAATAAATATATTCTCTTTCCTCCACATCGACCAGACGTGACTGTATGTCCAAAATGGCACTCTATTCCCTACATAGTGCACTACTTTCGACCAGGGCATGCCCACCCAAGGAGAAAGCAAGTCAAGGAGGAGCTCGCGACAGTCACTGGAGCTTCTGTCTTCTGTCTGGTTGCAGAAGAAAAATAAGCCACACGACCCTCTGGCCCAAACGCCTTGTATCTAGCATCCAAACATACGATTTGAGACGCATAGAAGAGAAATGAAGGAAGCCATCTTGGCCAGTCTCCTTGGTGAAGTAAGGCATGGTGGTGGTAGAATCCCCAAAGGCACCTGGCTGTGTGAGTCTGTATGTGTCCGTGTATCTGTTTGTTTAGCAAAGAGGGCTACTCATCAGTATCTCAACAAATTCCATTCAGCCGCGGAAAAGGCGGTTTCCTCCTCCTTGTAGAACCTTCTAGAAGTCGCAACAGTTGTTTTGATTGTTCTCTGAGAAGTATGTGGTTCCGTTGGGCAGGGGCGGGAACTGGAACGATATGTTTTCCTCCATTGGACAGTTTGCGACCTGGATGGTGAATAATGGACCAAGTTAGCCACAACAGATCAGAAAGACAAGGGGATGATGTAATGCATGCAACCCACCGCAAACTGTGCTTGTTTGAGTGCTTTTAAAATCCTCATTATACCCTTCTCAAAGAAACCAACGACAATGGACAAAACAAATCTTCAAATGTGTGTTTAAGTACATACAACAGCGTAATTAGCTCTAAATGCTTCAATATACGTCAAATATGAAACAGACACCTTCTTCCCAAAGGTCCCTTCGTGGCTCGTAATAACTGTCCTACTCGTAAAACCCTAAATACTGGTGCAATTAGAAACGCTGTAATCTGGTTGTAATAATGAAACAAGTCTCGGCCTTGAAAAATAGCTATTTTTACCTCATTGGGACAATCTGTTAAAATAAAGGTTACATTAAAATACTGGTGCCTGTATTACCTGTGTCTGCCCGTTGCAGTTGAGGTACTGCTGCTGGACCAGCAGGCTGTCTGGTGTGAGGCCCCCAGGGGTTAGACCAGGCCCCACCTGACAGGACAGAGGGCTGATGTTGGTGTCACCCTGTAGGATTGCAGAGGACCCCACGATGGGCCCGCTGGAGTTCCTCTGGAAGTAGCAGGAGGCCTGGGAGGGACTCTGGTCGTGGAGGGGGCTGTGGCCCTCTGACAGGAGGATGGGACCAGGGAACCAAGGGCCGTGTTGGGGTTTAAACAGACCCCGTTGACAGGAACCGATGGGGGGTTGGTGCTGCTGAACATGCAGCTGTTGGAAGAGACGAGAGGAGGGGTGACTTGAGCAGAGGTCTTTTGAGGCCTGTACTGGCCTGATATGGTTTGAGCCCTGTTGTAGTTCTGGGCCTGAGAGTTCTGCTGTGGCTGGGCTTCGAGCCCAGGGATAGGGAGCTGGGGAGCAATTTGGAAGTCAGACACCTGGTTGTTATAAAAGCTGCCCATGACATTTTGTTGGTGTAACATCGTGGGAAGCATTTGCTGCTGCTGCTGTTTCTGGGTCTGCAGGGAAAAGTGTCCTTGTAGGCAGATAGCCGGGTTGGGATCTAGAATGACATCTTTTGGTTGATTTGAAAAATTCTGGGCAAAGGTTTCCAACAAGGTGTTGGCCACCATGTTGGTATTGGGCATGGAGGAGGGCAAGGGCATCCACATGGTTTCCTGACCGGGCACGGCAAAGGGATCTGATTGGCTTATGGAGCGCTGGTCCTGGAATCTCATTGGCTGATCATTCATGCCCCACCCCAGCAGCTGGTTCTGGATTGGCAGACCCATAGGAGCAGAGCTCCGATTGGCAAGGCCTGACTGCATCTGTTGTCTCAGGGAATAAGACGCCAGCCCGTTACCAGGGCTGGACAGGATCTGAGAGGCCTGGAGGCCTTGCTGCTTACCTTTGGCTTGGTTCTGCCGCACCTGGGCACAGGAGCCAGCCAGGGCAGGGTCAAAGGCCAGAGGGTTAGCGTTGCTCTGCAGGCCCAGGTTCTCTCCCAGGGATTGGGCAAATGTGTTCCTGGAGGAAGCCTGCTGGAGTGTGGGGCCGTTCAATCCCATCTGAGAGTCCATGTGTGTCAGCTTCATCATGCCCCGAACGTTACTCACTGTTTCAGCCGCACTCAAGCCTCCCATCCCAAGCAACTGGTTCTGCTGGGGATCAACCCCCCAGTTGAAGCCCTTTCCTCCAGGCATCATGGTATTCCCCTGCAGGTCGACATTTGTAAGGCACTCTGGTACCTCCAGGAGAGGGTTGTTGACACTGACGGACCCCAGCAGTGAGCCCAGATGCTCGGGCATCTTGAGTCCTCCGTTCTCCTTGAAGAGATGTTCCTCCACATATGACAGGATGTCATGGTTGAGGATGTCATCAAGGTCCTCAGACATCTCACAGTTGCTGGAGCTCATCTTCAGCAGAGTGTTCTCCCAGTCCTTCAGCTCTGTGGGGTCCACATTCAGGCTGCAACAAGATAAGATCAGATCAGATAAGGTCCACTTCCAGGCTGCAATCACATCAAATACAACTTTATTTGTATAGCACATTTCATACAAGCTAGAGTATAGCAATACAATACAATGCGACTCACATCATTTTGTTTAAATAGATACAATCAATCATAGAAAATAGATGGTAAAATTCCATGGACAAAAATTGAAAGTATTTTTGTGGTAGTACAAGAAGTTTAAACATTTTAATTAAGTGAGGCGGTGAAATACACTGCTCAAAAAATAAAGGGAACACTTAAACAACACAATGTAACTCCAAGTCAATCACACTTCTGTGAAATCAAACTGTCCACTTAGGAAGCAACACTGATTGACAATACATTTCACATGCTGTTGTGCAAATGGAATAGACAACAGGTGGAAATTATAGGCAATTAGCAAGACACCCCCAATAAAGGAGTGGTTCTGCAGGTGGTGACCACAGACCACTTCTCAGTTCCTATGCTTCCTGGCTGATGTTTTGGTCACTTTTGAATGCTGGCGGTGCTTTCACTCTAGTGGTAGCATGAGACGGAGTCTACAACCCACACAAGTGGCTCAGGTAGTGCAGCTCATCCAGGATGGCACATCAATGCGAGCTGTGGCAAGAAGGTTTGCTGTATCTGTCAGCGTAGTGTCCAGAGCATGGAGGCGCTACCAGGAGACAGGCCAGTACATCAGGAGACGTGGAAGAGGCCGTAGGAGGACAACAACCCAGCAGCAGGACCGCTACCTCTGCCTTTGTGCAAGGAGGAGCAGGAGGAGCACTGCCAGAGCCCTGCAAAATGACCTCCAGCAGGCCACAAATGTGCATGTGTCTGCTCAAACGGTCAGAAACAGACTCCATGAGGGTGGTATGAGGGCCCGACGTCCACAGGTGGGGGTTGTGCTTACAGTCCAACACCGTGCAGGACGTTTGGCATTTGCTAGAGAACACCAAGATTGGCAAATTCGCCACTGGCGCCCTGTGCTCTTCACAGATGAAAGCAGGTTTACACTGAGCACATGTGACAGACGTGACATAGTCTGGAGATGCCGTGGAGAACGTTCTGCTGCCTGCAACATCCTCCAGCATGACCGGTTTGGCGGTGGGTCAGTCATGGTGTGGGGTGGCATTTTTTTGGGTGCCGCACAGCCCTCCATGTGCTCGCCTGACTGCCATTAAGTACCGAGATGAGATCCTCAGACCCCTTGTGAGACCATATGCTGGTGCGGTTGGCCCTGGGTTCCTTCTAATGCAAGACAATGCTAAACCTCATGTGGCTGGAGTGTGTCAGCAGTTCCTGCAAGAGGAAGGCATTGATGCTATGGACTGGCCCGCCCGTTCCCCAGACCTGAATCCAATTGAGCACATCTGGGACATCATGTCTCGCTCCATCCACCAACGCCACGTTGCACCAAAGACTGTCCAGGAATTGGCAGATGCTTTAGTCCAGGTCTGGGAGGAGATCCCTCAGGAGACCATCCGCCACCTCATCAGGAGCATGCCAGGCATTGTAGGGAGGTCATACAGGCACGTGGAGGCCACACACACTACTGAGCCTCATTTTGACTTGTTTTAAGGACATCACATCAAAGTTGGATCAGCCTGTAGTGTGGTTTTCCACTTTAATTTTGAGTGTGACTCCAAATCCAGACCTCCATGGGTTGATAAATTTGATTTCCATTGATAATGTTTTTGTGATTTTGTTGTCAGCACATTCAACTATGTAAAGAAAAAAGTATTTAATAAGAATATTTCATTCATTCAGATCTAGGATGTGTTATTTTAGTGTTCCCTTTATTTTTTTGAGCAGTGTATATTCAAAGTTCAATTTATTAAAATATCTGGTCTGATTACTTTGATAGACTATGTCAACCTCATTACTTTGGAATGTGGGGCAGTTAGATCACATATTTAATCACAAATAATTACACTAAGACTACTACACTTTTACTCATAAGGAATTAGAAATGTTTCAGGTTATCATTTGTGGAGAGAAATATAATGGACATTTGTGGACAAAACTTACTCAACCTTAAAAAATGGTTTAGTCTTCAACTACCACAACATATTTTCATCACTAACAAACTTCTAAACTTCTTCCACTAGATGCATCATCATATGTAAATAGTTTATGATTAGTGAATACTATAACGCAGTTATTCTGCGAACAAATTCACAAATTTGTGGCGCTATGCAGAAGTTGACATGTTGCTAGGCAACCCCTGCACTTGCCTGGGCAGGCCTACTCCCTCCATGGCTAAAGCCAGTTTGAGAAACGTGCTAACAAACGTTTGTGCTGTGCAACTCAATAAATACTGCACTCTAAGTCATGATAGTGTTGCTAGACAAAGCAACTTTACTTTCACCTTTCAATTTTAGAATCTACTATTGTTTTTTTATTCATTTCTATTATTTATTCTACAGTAGAAGTAGTAGTCAAACCTGGAACACAGGCTGTTGTCCCCGATGATTTGCTGCAGTGTTTCCATCAGGTCCTGGACAGTGGACTCCTCCCTGATGCCCGCGTCCGGCCTGGGCATAGTGTGGTGTTGGGACTGCCAGGAATCACCAGGCACGTTGGCCATTGCGTGGCTGTTGCTGAAGGCCTGGTCTTCCCAGGAGCACAGCTCCTGAGGGTTGGGGGGCTCGCTGGAGGTCTCGCTGGGGCTGGTCTGCATGGATGAATGATTGAATTAATAAAATACTTTTCGTCTCAAGTCATCCTTAGCGACCCATCCTTACGGGGCTATTTGAGACATTGTCTGTGTCCAAAATGGCAACCTATTCCCTACATAGTACACTAGAGACCTATTGGCCCTGGTCAAAATTAGTGCATAATATAGGGAATACGGTAAAACAGAGTAAATTGCTGTACCTGCATGTAGATGGCCTGGTCCTGCTTCAGCATGGAGCCCAGCATGGAGTCGGGGTCCAGGGCCATTTCTTCGGCCATCTTCCTGATCTTAGGGCCCTTGCTCTGGGTTGGAACGTCAGTTATGTCCAGAGAGGGGCCCACCTCGTAGAGAACAGCTTCCCCAGTGGCGAAGTTAAAAGGCAGCTGGAGTCTCCGCTGGCGAAGCTGCTCCTCACCCTCATTATTTCTTGAGGAATAAAAAGGAGTATTATAATAAAATAGAGTAGTATAGTACAGTACAGTAGAGTACGGTAGAGTAGAGTACGGCAGAGTACAGTAGAGTACGGTAGAGTACAGTAGAGTACGGTAGAGTAGAGTACGGTAGAGTACGGTAGAGTACGGTAGAGTACAGTAGAGTACGGTAGAGTAGAGTACGGTAGAGTACAGTAGAGTACGGTAGAGTAGAGTACGGTAGAGTACGGTAGAGTTCGGTAGAGTACATTAGAGTACGGTAGAGTAGAATACGGTAGAGTACAGTAGAGTACGGTAGAGTAGAGTACGGTAGAGTACGGTAGAGTAGAGTAGAGTTCGGTAGAGTACAATAGAGTACGGTAGAGTAGAATACGGTAGAGTACAGTAGAGTACGGTAGAGTACGGTAGAGTACAGTACGGTAGAGTACAGTAGAGTACGGTAGAGTACGGTAGAGTAGAGTTCGGTAGAGTACAGTAGAGTACGGTAGAGTACAGTAGAGTACGGTAGAGTAGAGTATAGAGTTCAGTAGAGTACAGTAGAGTACGGTAGAGTACAGCGCAGAGTAATCTTGGATTGGATTGTCCAGATGATGACTCTACTCACGATAACGGTCTCTGTCTGACCATGATGAAGTCGGGCCTCCCTCCCTTGTAGATCAGTCTGGCGTTAGCCTGAACCCAGATCCACACACCATTCTTGGCCAGGAGCCTAAACACAGTCAGACCACTCTCACCTGTCTTTATCACTAAGGAGGGAAACAGACGCAAGGAAACTGTCAAAAACAGGGTCGGGTACAGCAAATACAGAGAACTCATTTGTTTTTGTTCATTTCATTCATTCATTGTTTAATCCATTTGTTGCTTCAGTTATTCATTCATTCATCCGTTCAATCATTTGTTAGTTAATTCAAACATTCAAAGAAGAAAGTTGTAATATTGATTTGGAAACGTGACAACGACTTACTTCTGACATGGTTGTCGGCACAGTACATCATGTCAGCAGCGTGAATGAACTGGTATCCAGAGCCTCTCATACACAACTCCAGCTCCGTGTAACCCAGAACCACCTTCCCTCTGGCACACAATAACACACAGGGGGAATAACATTAGAAACGCTTGCTAATAATTCAGTTTTTTCTGATCTCTACAGTTTGTGGTTACAATTCATAGTAATGTTCATGAATAAGTCATTACAAATGCTTATAAATCATTTAGAAATTAATATAAATGTTATAACACACACAAAGGAATAACGTTATCTATAACGTTAGATATACATTACATGGCCAAAAGTGTGTGGTCACCTGCTCGTCAAACATCTCATTCCAAAATCATGGGCATTAATATGGAGTTGGTCCCCCCTTTGCTGCTATAACAGCCTCCACTCTTATGGGAAGCCTTTCCACTAGATCTTGGAACATTGCTGTGTGGACTTGCTTTCAAGTAGCCTAGTGGTCAGAGCGTGGTTAGAGCACTCTAACCACTAGGCAGGTAGACTTGGGCCAGTAACCGAAAGGTTGCTGGATCGAATCCCAGAGCTGACAAGGTAAAAATCTGTTGTTCTGGTCCTGAACAAGGCAGTTAACCCAGTGTTCCCTGGCCATCATTGTAAATAAGAATTTGTTCTTAACTGACTTGCCTAGTTAAATAAAGGTTTAAAATACATTTACAATTCAGCCACAAGAGCATTAGTGAGGTCGGGCAGTGATATTGGCTGATTAGGCAGATTCATCCGTCGGACTGCCAGATGGTGAAGCGTGATCGATCACCACTGCTCCAGAGTCCAATTGTGGCAAGCTTAGGCTTGTGTACGGCTGCTCGGCCATGAAAACCCACTTAATGAAGCTCCCGATGAACAGCTATTGTGCTGACGTTGCTTCCAGAGGCAGTTTAGAACTCGGTAGTGAGTGTTGCAACCGAGAACAATTATTATTGTTAAAATTTGACCCCCTTTTCATGGTATCCAATTGTTTAGTCGTTACTATCTTGTCTCATCGCTACAACTCCTGTACGGGCTCGGGAGAGACGAAGGTCGAAAGCCATGCGTCCTCCGAAACACAACCCAACCAAGCCAACCAAGCCAAGCCAAGCCGCACTGCTTCTTAACACAGCGCGAATCCAGAGCACCAATGTGTCGGAGAAAACACCGTGCCCCTATCAACCTGGTCAGCGTGCACTGTGCCCGGCCCGCCACAGGAGTCGCTAGTGCGCGATGAGTCAAGGATCTCCCTACCGGCCAAACCCTCCCTAACCCGGACACATTGTGCGTCACCCCATGGACCTCCCGGTCGCAGCCAGCTGCGACAGAGCCTGGGCTCGAACCCAGAGTCTCTGGTGGCACAGCTAGCGCCCAACAATTTCTTTGCGGTACGCACTTCAGCACTAGGCGGTCCCGTTCTGTGAGTTTGTGTGACCTACCACTTCGCGGCTGATCCGTTGTTGCTCCTAGACGTTTCCACTTCACAATAACAGCACTTACAGTTGACTGGGGCAGAAATTTGACGAACTAACTTGCTGAAAGTCACTGAGCTCTTCAGTACGGGCCATTCTACTGCCAATGTTTGTCTATGGAGATTGCATGGCTGTGTGCTCGATTTTATACACTTTTCAGCAACAGGTGTGGCTGAAATAGCTGAATCCACTAATTTGAAGGGATGTGCACATACTGTAGTGTACTTTAATAATAACACTGGATGGGAGTGTTACCTTGTATCAACATTCGTGGGGGTGAAATCCAGCTTGTGTTTGGTCTGGAATATAAGTGTCTTGGTCCTGATCTCCAGGATAGAGGGGGTCTGGATGGGGGTAGCCACCACAAACAGGGCCAGCTGGGGGTGGTCTATGGTACCATCATCTGACATCTTGTTCTGGCCATGGAGGTACTTCAGACGCCCATTGAAGTTCAGGGCCTGGAGTTGAAGACACAGGGAAATGAGGAGGAAAGGTAAGGGACTTCTCTGTGTGATCACATGAGGATAAACAGAGATCCTAAATACAACTACACTGAGGTAAGTTTTATATATATATATTGTATTGTTTTTGTTTTGCGTATATTGTCTCATTCTGTGGATGCAAAAGTCGTATTTTAACCACTACTACTAAATTACTAATACAAAGTTAATCTGTGGACGTTAGGCCTCTAGTTGTGTGTGGTTGGACTGTTAGTTTACTGTACCAGGAAGCCAGAGGAGTTGTCCAGGAGACAGCGGAAGCGACAGACGAAGCTCCTCTCCAGGAAGGAAGAGTTCTCAGGAGGAATGTGCTGCGGGTCGTAGCTCACTATGTTGCTGGTGATGTCACTGCTGTTGTTAGGCTGCAGGCCTACAGTACACACAGTTACGGTACAGAGTATATTTATATATCTTTTATATTTTAGTCATTTATTAGGCACTCTTATCCAGACCAACTTACAAGAGCAATTAGGTTTAAGTGCCTTGCTCAAGGGCACATTTTTCACGAAGTTGGCTCTGGGATTCAAACCAGTGACCTTTCCGTGACTTGCCCAATGCTCTTTACAGCTAGGCTGCCTGTTTATTATCCTCTATATTCAGCTAGCTATACAAAAAATGTTTTCAAGCAATATCAAATCTTTCCACAAAGGTTGGCTTAGTCCTCGTGTCAAAGTCATTCCACGGAGGGACGAGTGTCTGCGGGTTTTCACTCCACCCCTGTACTTTACTGCTGAATTAAGGTCACTAATTAGTAAGGAACTCCCTTCACCTGGTTGTCTAGGTCTTAATTGAAAGGAAAAACCCAAAACCCGCAGACACTCGGTCCTCCATGGAATGAGTTCGACACCCCTGGCTTAGGCAGTAGAACACCAGGGTGTGAGTACTAACATAGCAGACTGGAGTACTAACATAGTGCATTACTCACTCTCTGTTGTCCCTGGCTCTGCATCAAACTGGTTGGGGTTAAGGGCGAAGTGGAGCTGACGTCTGAACAAGGCCCTGTCGTCCGTGTGGATCAACTCAAACACACTCTGGTGAACCACATCTGACTGTGGGAGACAGGACAAAGAGGGAGACAAGAGTGTAAAAGACAATATACAGTACAGTACAGACTAGAGAGGAATATATGACATGCATGAGATTGTCATTTCCAAATGTCTCCTGGGAATACGAACTAACAGGTGCTGCCCTCTAGTGGTTTGGCAGCCCTAATACGCCACTGTCTGCTCCATTCAATGTTTTGTGGGAAGGGGGAAGGAGTGGGATGGGTTGTGCATCTCTCATTAAAGAGCAAAGCTCACTAGGGTGCAGAGGCCCAAACAACCCCCATATTCCACTCTCTGTGAGTGTGTGTGCATACACAGTGTAGCCTAGTGGTTAGAGCATTTGACTAGTAACCGAAAGGTTGCAAGTTCAAACCCCCGAGCTGACAAGGTACAAATCTGTCGTTATGCCCCTGAACAGGCAGTTAACCCACTGTTCCTAGGCTGTCATTGAAAATAAGAATTTGTTCTTAACTGACTTGCCTAGTTAAATAAAGGTTTAAAAAAAAAAAAAAAACCTGTGTGTTGTTGTTTGGAGCATGAGTAATCAACATATTCATTAGAATACACCTGCATTGCTTGCTGTTTGGGGTTTTAGGCTGGGTTTCTGTACAGCACTTTGATATATCAGCTGATGTAAGAAGGGCTTTATAAATACATTTGATTTGATTAGAGCCTCTCTCCTGCAGTGTGACGTCTGTCTTTAGGCAAGTGACTCGGCCATGCACCATGTGTATGTGTGTGCACTGTAAGCAGGGGTGAATGTAGATTTCATTTCTTCCCCGTACGGGACGTCCTATGTGCACACGCTTATGGGCCTAATCATAGAATTTTGCCGGGACGCCGTACTGGACCGCTTTACGTTCACCCCTGGCTTTAAGTGTGTGTGTACTGTAAGTATGTGTGTGTACTGTAGGTGTGTGTACTGTAAGTATGTGTGTGTACTGTAGGTGTGTGTGTGTGTGTACTGTAAGTGTGTGTGTGTGTACTGTAAGTGTGTGTATGGGCCAATAACCCGGGCTCATGCATCGTGTTGCAGAGGGCAAGCAGTGCTTCTGGGCCCAATGTGTTCCGAGCACACACACGACTCATGTGTTTTCCCATTCCCTTCCATCCATTAACCGCTCCGCCGTGAAAAGAATGCTGGGAACGTAGGTCTGACGGAGACAGAGAGCTGTGTGAGATGAGCGCGTGTGATTTGATGCTCGCTCTCTTCTCCCCTAGGCTTCCTAAAACTCGTACTTGACTTCAGTCAAGGTCTCTCTCTGGGAATGATGTGTGTGCGTGTGCGCACGGAACGAGAGTTTGGAGTTTGTTGGCCGATGAACTTCTGACTTATAAATACATCCATTTAAAATGTGGTCTGTATACATGTCTGTGATGAGAAGGGGAGCCAAGGGCATATCAATCGCAACTCCATGCACTTATGCTTCCTATTATAGCCTTGGTACTTCAGTTATGACTGATACGCTTTGGGGATGATAGGCTTTTTGACAGATTACTGTTAAAGTTGAGGAGTCACATTAGAATGTTCAACAAGCTCAGCTGGCAAGCAAATTATTCAACTGTGACAATATTGACATTTGTCTTTAGTGTACATATGATGGTGTAATTAGCTAGCTAGGTGATGTGGGCTTCCATGAGGTGACATGTATGATACCATTAGCTAGCTAGGTGATACGGCTACTATGAGGTGACATGTATGATACCATTAGCTAGCTAGGTGATGTGGGCTTCCATGAGGTGACATGTATGGTACCATTAGCTAGCTAGGTGATATGGGCTGCCATAAGGTGACATGTATGGTACCATTAGCTAGCTAGGTGATATGGGCTAACATAAGGTGACATGTATGGTACCATTAGTTAGCTAGGTGATACGGGATGCCATGAGGTGACATGTATGATACCATTAGCTAGCTAGGTGATATGGGCTAACATAAGGTGACATGTATGGTACCATTAGCTAGCTAGGTGATACGGCTGCCATGAGGTGACATGTATGATACCATTAGCTAGCTAGGTGATATGGGCTGCCATGAGGTGACATGTATGATACCATTAGCTTGCTAGGTGATATGGGCTGCCATGAGGTGACATGTATGATACCATTAGCTAGCTAGGTGATATGGGCTGCCATAAGGTGACATGTATGGTACCATTAGCTAGCTAGGTGATACGGCTGCCATGAGGTGACATGTATGATACCATTAGCTAGCTAGGTGATATGGGCTGCCATGAGGTGACATGTATGATACCATTAGCTTGCTAGGTGATATGGGCTTCCATGAGGTGACATGTATGATACCATTAGCTTGCTAGGTGATATGGGCTGCCATGAGGTGACATGTATGATACCATTAGCTAGCTAGGTGATACGGCGGCCATGAGGTGGCATGTATGGTACCATTAGCTAGCTAGGTAATATGGCTGCTATGAATTGACTTGAAAGGTACCTACATACTGTAGGGTCTTCATAACACCTGAATAACCGATACATAATACATTTATAAGCAGTATATGCATAATGTGGGTGCACTGTATGTCAGTCAGTGTTGGTCAAAAGGCCCTATTTTACCTGGTGGAACCCTAGGTAGTCCTGAACAGTAGGAGAGGAGTAGAACACGTATCCCTCCGCCGTGACCACCAGCACAAAGCCGTTCAGGGCCTAGAGACACAGAGAGGCACAGTCAGACAAAAATAAACACGATGACCTTACTATTTATGAACTTAATAGTATTATATTATTATGAAGTTAACATATGTTCATACTTCATACGTCAAACAAGACACACTCAGCTATTCGACGTGAAGATGGGCAAATAAACTTAACCTGAATGAAATAAAAATGAATCCCATGACGTAGTGAATGATAAGGGGCAATAAAGGAGTCAAATTAAATTAGAGGAGGAATTCTGGTCGGCTATTGAAGGAGGGAGAAGTAGCCATGGTGTGTGTCTGTGTGTGTGTGTGCATATGTGTGTGTGTTTGTTCAGGTTTGGGTAAACATCCCATGTAATTAGCCATTCCTTTGTTCAGGTGTTAAATGTGACAATACAACGGAGCGGGGGGAATATAGCTACTTGTCACGCACAGGATCCTGAACCTTGTAAACAATAGAGCACCAGAGTGTGTGTGAGTGTGAATGTGTGTGTGAGAGAGAGAGAGAGAGAGAGAGAGAGAGAGACAGACAGACAGACAGACAGACAGACAGACAGACAGACAGACAGACAGACAGACAGACAGACAGACAGACAGACAGACAGACAGAGACAGAGAGATAGAGAGAGACAGAGAGATAGAGAGGGAGAGAGAGAGAGAGAGAGTGAGTGAGTGACAGGGTATGCGAAAGGTCCTGCATTTTGGTATCACAATAAAGGGCCTGTACGGATTTACTGGAAGCTGCTGAAAATTTTCAGCATATAAAACACAGGCAACAGGTTTAGCCAATGTACAGGTTTAGGAATACAGGCCAAAGTATCTGTGTGTGTGTGCAGTGGTGGAAAAAGTACCCAATTGTCAAAGTTAATATTTATCTATTTTTAAAATGTTTTTTTTTTTAACAAACAAAGCCTTTGTGTTTCAGTGCGTCCACCAGATCAATGGTAGTAGGGATGTCCAGAATGTTCTCTTAATAAGTGCATGAATTGGACCATTTTCCTGTCATGCTAAACATTCAAAATGTAACGAGTAAAAAGTACAATATTTTCTTTAGGAATGTAGTGAAGTAAAAGTAAAAGTTGTCTAAAATATAAATAGTAAAGTAGAGTACAGATACCCCCAAAAACAACTTAAGTAGTGCTTTAAAGTATTTTTTACTTACAAGTACTTTACACTACTGTGTATGTGTTTGAGGGTAATAGTGAGTGATTCTAACCCACCTACTCTAATTATTTCCTGAGAAAGACTACAGGACAACAAGACGATAACGTGGTTTGTAACATCTTCATGACATATGCTCCCAGATAGCACTGAACAAGTTTTCTGCATGGTGAATCAACTAGCCCCATTAATCTTTACTTGGCACATAGGCCTACACAAAAATAAAAAATAAAACAACACACAATTGTGTCTCAGAAGAGCAGCGTTTGTTCTCTGTGTGGATTTACTGCCGTCACCAGGACAGCGACTGAGGAAGAAAGTTAAGATTAAACGACAAACTGCCCAGCATTACCAAACTATCAAGGCGGATAATCAGTCATAAATCAGTCTAGCACCACCCTCCATTAGACCAGTCCCTACTGGAGAGAATAGTGCTGTGTGTGGTCAGTGGTGAGACCTCCCTGGAGATGGCGATGGTTATCTTTAGCAATAAAACAAACGCTAATGAGGACTAGCGTAACCCTCACCGAGAAATGGGACAGCACGCTAACACTCCTAGCATTAGCCTCAGTGAGAAGAGGGAGGGCATTGCCCATGGGTAATGAAATGAGAGAGTCAAACTCAGGATTTAGTCAGGAGGGGAGGGAATGTGGGTGTTTACTCCAAGACAATGACTCTATATGTGTGCTTAGACAAGTGGTTGAATCCACCTCTTTTTGTTCTCCCTTGTTGGTATTGAACATACATGTATGAGAGGCTATACGGAGGTTGTTGAAATATCCAAGGGTTTATAATCAAGCATATTTGTTTGAGACTGTATACAGGGGTTCTATATCTATGGTATACAGTATGCATGATATATAGGCTGATGACGTGAGACAGTAATCCCTAACCTAACTCTCGGGGAGGATGGAGGAGTTTCGGTCATGTCAAGACATAAAACAAATAGCTTCTCGTATAACTGGAGGGGAAGGAGTGAGGCTGGTTTCTTTACATGTAGATGGGTATGAGAGGCGTCATATAGTGTGTGTGAGCTGGGGGACAGGTTGGTGCTTGCCCTTCACGCCAGCTAAGCTTCCTCGGGTAAAACCCAGAGGGGGAGAGAGAGAGAGAGAGGCCTCGGGCTGGGGGACAGACAGACAGACAGACAGACAGACAGACAGACAGACAGACAGACAGACAGACAGACAGGCAGACAGACAGGCAGGCAGGCAGACAGACAGACAGGCAGACACTGTATACCTGGTGCAGGAGGTTTGCCTCGGAGAACGTGACCCCATCCACAGAGGTTGTGGCGGTTGTGCTCTTCGCTAGAGTGATCGGTCCATTCCCTCCGAACGCTCTCTCCACCCCCCACCCTGGACTGCCTTTCTTCGTGGTCGCTGCGAAACAGAACAGAGGGAGAGAAACATAACTTCACACCGGCACGCAAACCTGAAAGCAATACGCGCCGGACAGTGGGAGAAAGCAGCATAGAACTCACTTCTCAAAGATGTTGTTGACAGGCTCTCTGCTAACATCTGTAACTCTGAAACAGTTATCTTCCTCCTCCAAGCCAACAGACTAAAACTACAGCCCCTAAGATGGCTCTCCTTCCCTCTCTCCAACCCCTGCTGTTGTTGTTGTGTGTGGCTGTGTGCGTATATGTGTGTGTGTGTTTGTATGTATGTGTGTGTCTCGGCTTGTTTTACTATCCTCGTAGGTACCGGAAATCCCCAAAAGTCACCACAAGGATAGTAAAGGATAGTAAAGGACACACCCCCACAAAGGCTATTTTAAGCTGAGTTTAAAGGGTTTGGTTTAGGGTTAGAATTAGGTTACGGGTTGTGTTTAGGGTTAGGGGCTTAAAGTTGGAGTTAAGGTCAGGGTTAGGTTTAGGGGTTAGGAAAAATAGGATTTTGAATGTAAATACATTTTGGATCCCCACAAGGATAATAAAACATATGGTGTGTGTGTGTGTGTGTGCACGTGCATGTGCTTTCTTGCATGTGTCTGTGTGTCAGCCAGGATTGGCTTTGGGCTCATTTGGGACTTAACTTTGACTCCAGCTTTAACAGACTCCGTTTTCTCCTTCCCTTGTTCATTTGTTCTCATCCCCAGAAGAAGCCCTGACAGCGAGCGAGGCTCATAGGGGACTAAGTGCGGGCGTGTACGTCATATGTTTCAACTGGAGACTTGAGACATACTCCAGATGTCCACAGCCAGGCCTCTAATCTATGTTTGTGTCCCCTAAAAGCAGAGCTGCAGACACCAAGTATGTTTGCGAAAAAAACAAAGCCAATTGTTTTCAGAAATGCCGGATGAGCTGCGACTATTTCTGTCCGTTAGTCTAATATCTCAAAGGTGGTCTTCTTAAAATAAGTCAGAATCGAAAGAGAGAGAGATAGGGAAGGAAAGAGAAAAGGGGAGATAATGAGGGATATGAGAGAGAGAGAGAGAGAGAGAGAGAGAGAGAGAGAGAGAGGGAGGCAGATGAAGACAGAGTGAGAGAGGAGACAAACAAATGGAGGAGACAGACAGTGACAAATAGTCGTACATACTGGAGTCGGACACACTGGTGACTGACTCCACCAGACTCCAGACTAGGGCTCTGGTCTTTCCCGTCTCTCCGCTTTCCCGTCTGTAGCTCCAGATCAGAACAAGAGCCTCCTTGTTCCCACTCTCAGCCTCCCCTCGACCCTCATACCCGGCTGGACACAACACACCCACTGTGCTCAGCCACTTCTGATGAGCGCTGAAAGAGCCAGGGGCTTTCTCTGCCTTCACCACAGATCTTAAATCAATAAAGCATGTTGTTCAGCCTGAATTACAGCTTGGACTGGGTCTGGCTGGGCCTGACTGGGCCTGGTTGGGCCTGACTGGGCCTGACTGGGCCTGTCAGAAGGCTTGATGGGGGCTGCTACACCAACACTAATTATTTCAATCACAGAGATAAGTGACTCTCATAGTACTTTGCTATAAGTCTAGAAGTTTCCCAGTTGGAATGTGAGTAAGTGGCTGCCCAGAGCTAGCTAGAGAGACCGGCTGCTGTACATTGGCTAGCCCAGAGCTAGCTAGAGAGACCGGCTGCTGTACACTGGCTAGCCCAGAGCTAGCTAGAGAGACCGGCTGCTGTACATTGGCTAGCCCAGAGCTAGCTAGAGAGACCGGCTGCTGTACATTGGCTAGCCCAGAGCTAGCTAGAGAGATGGCCTGCTGTACATGGGCTAGCCCAGAGCTAGCTAGAGAGATGGCCTGCTGTACATTGGCTAGCCCAGAGTTAGCTAGAGAGATGGCCTGCTGTAGGCTACATTAGGCTAGCCTGACAACTCACACTGCTCTGTCTGTCGTTTGCTACATACTTTACTCGTCTGTGGTGACAAGGGGAATGAGGGGTGTTGTTCACAAGACAAAGTCAACAGTGATTGGATCGTCAAACCAATCAGAGTATCAAAACCAATGCTTTACCCACGTGTGTTCTGGCTCTGGCCCAACCCATACGTTTCTGGACCAATCGCACGGCCCCGAATGTGTTCGCATTCTGTGAAGGGTCAGGGAGGCACTCAGATCCAGACTCATTGCAGAGAAGAAACGAATGTCTGCAGGCGTGAAAGGAGTCTGGTTAGCCAGGCAAACATTAGGCTACAGCACAGAGCTAACCCTGGCTCTGAGGTACGGCCTAAGAGCATGTGGCTGCCTGCTATAGTCTACATTGGAGTTAGCTAGAGCGTGTGGTTGCTGTACAGACTAGCCTGGAGCAAGCTCTGCCCCTGAGGTACGGTCGGCTGCAGGCTGGGTGGGGCGCCCAGTCATTTCCTGTGTGTGTTGTGAGCTACAGGCTGCAGCTAATGCTATTTCTGGATCCACAGCCATTATCAAGCCCTCTGTATCACAAGAAGAAAAATATAGAAAAAAGAGAGGGGAGAGAGAGAGAGAGAGAGAGAGAGAGAGAGAGAGAGAGAGAGAGAGAGAGAGAGAACAAAAACAACAGTGTTTCTTTCCAGCAACAAAACACCAAGATACCTTTCCCACAGGACACAGATGTTGGGAGATAATTTTAGGGGAAATGTAAAGTCAAAGGCAAACCACTTAAAAGGATGGCCTATCGATATGGCCCAGTAAATTGCAGAGTACTTAACTATGTAGCATACATCAGGGTTAGGAAGGAGAGAAAGAGAGCGAGAGAAAAAGGTAGAGAGAGAGAGAGAGACAGGGGTGGGAGAAAGAGAGAGAGCGAGAGAGAGAGAGAGAGAGAGAGAGACAAGGGTTGGAGCGAGAGAGAGAGCACCGTTTCATGGTTTGGCAGACATGTACGGTATGCGGCTATACGGTATGGTTACTTTCCCATGTTTGTTCCTTAATGACTAAGGGAGGAAGAGAAGACAGTGTTTCTATTTGGGCTGACAATGAGGGCTCATGACTGGGTCATGACTGTGGCCCTATAGCTCAGCTGGTGGAGCGTGGTGCCTGCAGTTCCAGAATAGTGGATTCAATTCCTGGGAGTACTGTATGTAAAATGTATGCATGCATGACTAAATCTCTTTGGATAAAAATGTCTGCTAAATGGCATATACGTTAAATTATATGTGGACCAGGGACTGCTATTTAATTCAGCGAACCAACTAGAGAGAATATGGTTCAGCGTCGGAGTGCTGATAAATGTTTCCTCTTAGATCATTAATGAATACGATTTTATGGACAGGGAGGATCGAATTCTATAAAAGCACTCTTACTCTGAGGTGCTTTATGAATATGGGCCCAGGACTCCAGTATAGCAGTTGCCTGTCCCACGTAAAGGGAGCCAGCCCTGGCAGGACTAGATGTGTTGTGGTGCTGTTATCCTGCTGCTGTTACTGGAGCACAGAGACCAAACCAAAGCCTTGGAACAGTTCACAGGGCTTAACCAATCAACGAGCTTCGACTTCCCTATCAGAACATCTGTGGCCTGGTCTCTCGGTCTTTGGGGTTAACCTCGACACTGACGTGAAGCTCTGACTACACAGCAAAGGAATGACTGGAGGGTTGGCTCAGCCCGGTCCACACGCACACGCACGCACGCCCACACACACATACACACACACAGGCCTCCGCAGAGGGGAGGCCAAACGAGGAAAACAGACCAGGCCGCAAAATTGCCACTTGGCCGGTCAGATAGCAGCAATGGCAATACCACATTCCTCTATTCTATCCTGACTGACTGGCTGACTGTAGCCCTGAGAGCTGGAAATGGACGGGAGTCACCGAGTCTAAAAAGGAGAATGGTCTGTAGTGGTTTGGTCAGTGTAGGACCGTAGACCGTAAAGCGGAACTCTCCCCGGCCCGCGGAACCTCAATCCATCAGGACTGAATTACCATCCTACTGCTGCCAGTGTATATTATGGTGAATAGCCTATGATTAGAGGCTTTGGAGTCATCTAGCTCCAGTTCGTCTTTCCTAATGATCGCCTGTCACTGACCATCATACGCCTTCTATGTACTTTGATATGGCACTACGCTCGTCATAATTTATCTTCATTTACTTCAAAACCAAATATTCTTTTGAATGTTTCCAATACTAGGGAAATGCCAACATATCCCCTTCAAAACCACAACGTTGGCACTCTCACGTTCAAGCCATCGCTACTCAACCTAGTGGCGAAGAGAGAGTAGAGAGTGTAAGACAGATACGCACGCACGCACGCACACACACCGACACACACCGACCACCACAGCCACCTCAACACCTCAGGGCAGGCAGCCGGTCCGCCGACCACAGCTGTCCACGCTGGGCGGAGGGCAGCAGTCTAGTCTCATCATTATTTTAGTAATAGAAGGTCAACCCACCAGTCAGTCTCCTGTAGGACCAAACAGAACCATAAAAGGTTTCTAAATCTCAAGGTCAATCCAATCTACCCACCCACCGCTATAACCCGATATTAGAGAGAGAGCCAGGGAGCCAGGGATGGTCTGGGCACCTAATGGATGAGCATGGTATATATATCCTGACAGTAATGGGATATGTAGTCTACCCCATCAACAAGTAGCCAACCCCATCAACAAGGCGTCCAGAATAATCACATTACAGTGAGACAACACTCCGAGGACAAAGAGAGAGAGTTCGTATGGCACCCTATTCCCTATAAAGAGCACTACTTTTGACCAGGGCTCATGGAGCTCTGGTCAAAAGTAGTACATTATATATATATATAAGGAATTGGGTGATAATTTAGGACAGAGACAAACTCTCTTTCTTTGTTGTCTGACTGTAGTGTCATCTGGCGGTGGAAGGACAATTCTGGATGGACGCCTTGATGACGTGCTTAGGCGACAGCAGTTTGTATGTGTGTATGTGTTTGTGTGGGTGTGCGCGTGCGCGTGAATGACCAGGTTCGTGCCACCTGCCAAAAGGTTAAAGGGTAAAAGGCTGTGTGTGTGAATTATATAATAAGCTTGCAGATGTTCAACCGACAGAAGTGTCTCTGAAAGCACACACATCTTATTACTACAGAGCAGGGCCTCTCTCGGACTGCTACAACGATAAACGGCTTCCTGTCACACCGAAGAGGAAACGTTCAAACAGTCTACATGCAGTCTACTACACATACAGTTGAAGTCGGGAGTTTACATACACCTTAGCCAAATGCATTTATTTGTTCCTGACATTTAATCCTAGTAAACATTCCCTGTCTTGGGTCAGATAGGATCACCACTTTATTTTAATGAATGTGAAACGTCAGAATAATAGTAGAGAGAATTATTTCTTTATTTCACATTCCCAGTGGGTCAGAAGTTTACATACAATTAGTATTTGGTAGCATTGCCTTTAAATTGTTTAACTTGGGGCAAACATTTCAGGTAGCCTTCCTCAAGCTTCCCACAATAAGTTGGGTGAATTTTGTCCCATTCCTCCTGACAGAGCTGGTGTAACTGAGTCACATTTTTGTAGGCCTCCTTGTTCACACACACTTTTTCAGTTCTGCCCACAAATTTTCTAATCGGACTGAGGTCAGGGCTTTGTGACGGCCACTCAAATACTTTATTTAAGTAGGCAAGACTGTTCAGAACAAATTCTTATTTTCAATGAAAGCCTAGGAACAGTGGGTTAACAGCCTTGTTCAGGGGCAGAACCACAGATTTTGACCTTATCAGCTCGGGATTTGATCTTGCAACCTTTCGGTTATTAGTCCAACTTTCTAACCACTACGCTACCTGCCACCCCATACCTTGACTTTGTTGTCCTTAAGCCATTTTGCCACAAGTTTGGAAGTATGCTTGGGATCATTGTCCATTTGGAAGACCCATTTACGACCAAGCTTTAACTTCCTAACTGATGTCTTGAGATGTTGCTTCAATATATCCACATAATTTTCCTCCCTCATGATGCCATCTATTTTCTGAAGTGCACCAGTCCCTCCTGCAGCAAAACACCCCCACAACATGATGCTGCCACCCCCATGCTTCACGGTTGGGATGGTGTTCTTTGGCTTGCAAGCCTCCCCCTTTTTTCTCCAAACATAACGATGGTCATTATGGCCAAACAGTTCTATTTTCGTTTCATCAGACCAGAGGAAATTTCTCCAAAAAGTATGATCTTTGTCCCCATGTGCAAACCGTAGTCTGTTTTTTTTATGGCAGTTTTGGAGCAGTGGCTTCTTCCTTGCTGAGCGGCCTATCAGGTTATATCGATACAGGACTCGTTTTACTGTGGATATAGATACTTTGTACCTGTTTCCTCCAGCATCTTCACAAGGTATTTTGCTGTTTTTCTGGGATTGCACTTTTCGCACCAAAGTATGTTCAACTCTAGGAGACAGAACACATCTCCTTCCTGAGCGGTATGACGGCTGCGTGGTCCCATGGTGTTTATACTTGCGTACTATTGTTTGTTGAGCGTGGTACCTTCAGGCGTTAGGAAATTGCTCCCAAGGATGAACCAGACTTGTGGAGGTCTACAACTTTCTTTCTGAGGTCTTGGCTGATTTCTTTTGATTTTCCCATGATGTCAAGCAACGAGGCACTGAGTTTGAAGGTAGGCCTTGAAATACATCCACAGGCACACTTCCAATTGACTCAAATTATGTCAATTGGCCCATCAGAAGCTTCTAAAGCCATGACTTAATGCCATCATTTTCTGGAATTTTCCAAGCTGTTTAAAGGCACAGTCAACTTAGTGTATGTAAACTTCTGACCCACTGGACTTGTGATACAGTGAATTATAAGTGAAATAATCTGTCTGTAAACAATTGTTTGAAAAGTTATTTGTGTCATGCACAAAGTTGATGTCCTAACCGACTTGCCAAAACCACAGTTTGTTAACAAGAAATTTGTGGGGTGGTTGAAAAACGAGTTTTAATGACTCCAACATAAGTGTATGTAAACGGTATATATACATCCCCATACAAGTCACCTATAGTGCAGTTCAGCTGTGTTGTTCTGTACCTCACTACCTCCCTCTTTTCCTCACCTTTCTCTCTCTCTCTACCTCATCCCTCTTTCACCCCCTCTCTATCTCCCTCTTTACCATGTCTCTTCCTCCTTCTTTCACTTCCTTCCCTCTTTTACCTCCTTCCTTCCCTCCCTCCCTCCGTCGCTCCCTCCACCTCTGGTGTATAGTACGGGAACACACACTGACTGCCGTGTGACTGCCGCTCATCCCCCTTTGAATGGCTGATGTTTCCCAGCCATGGAGCCATGATTCATACTCTTTACACTACAGGGGAGAGCGAGAGAGGAGAGAGCGAGCGAGGGGAGGCGAAAGAGAGGGAGAGGAGAGAAAGCAGGAGGAGAGAGAGCGAAGAGAGAGGGGGTAATAAGAGGGAGAAGAGAGACTGGGAGGAGATAAACAGAGAAAAGAGAGACGGGGTAAGAGAGGGAGCGAGGGTGGGAGAGAGAAAGAGAGAGAGAGAGAGAGAGAGAGAGAGAGAGAGAGAGAGAGGAGATCAAGATCAAGATAGAGCAAGCGAGAGAGGGGCAAAGAGAGAGAGGAGTTGCAGTTTAAGACAGCGAGAGGGGCATACATTGAAATTGATAGAGAGAGCGAGAGAAGTCCAGCCTCCTCTATCTGTTCTTGCTCTAGTATGTCCGTCTAGTTAATGACCATCGCGTGCAGAGCGAGACTGCATCCATGACAGCACCTGAACCCGATTAGCTAACAAACTGGACCACTTCCCAGTATTGTCTTTGCTCTCTTTTTTTTGTGTGTAAATGGTGTTTGGCACTAATGACTCCCACCCTCTTGCTGCCCTAAACATAAAGAACTTCATACATTTCATAGGTAAACAAATGTGTGATAGTGCCCCGAGCACTCACTGTGGGTGGACTACAATACCAAGACCAGTTAGGGGTAATGAGAGGCCCACACAAAGGGCCCGCATCCTGTTATTGACTCTTTCACTTAAAACTGGGAGAAAATCGACAATACAACAACGTAATTGTTTTGTATGTCATTTTCGTAGCAGTTGAAGTGAAGTCCTGTACACAACATGAGGCAGAGGATTGTGTATGTGTGTATTTGTATGTGTGTATTTGTGTGTGCGCGGTGTGAGGTTTTGCCCGACAGTACGCTTAAAGCCCAGGGAGAGAGAGGAGGGCCTCTCTGTGTGGGATGTATAAACATGTACTTCTAAATAACGACTTGCTCCTTTCTCAACTCTGGAGTTTTTTTTCTGAGCCGTGCCAAATAGTTGTAATTTCTCTCATGGCTCGCTCGGCCCCTATGTTGAACATGATTTACAGCAAAACACTAAAGACAGATTTTATGTGCACTCTTCAAATTCACAAATTCATTGGCCACTTTTTCTTCCCACCTTTTTCTCTGTTTGTGAGGCTGAGCTATGTTAGAGACTGTTGTTAACACGTGAAATAAAATGTAGGCTACGGCCGATTGATTTCCTCTGTGTCTAAGCTAGGCACATATTGGTTTGTAAAACTCTTCGGTTCCCGGTCAACTTTCCTTCAGGTGATAAAGCAGTAATTGCAAAAAAGTCATTTTCAACAGTTCACGCGGGCAAAAAAACTCAAAAACAGTGCCAATGCGTTACTGAGTTAGAAAGAATGTTAGAATGATATACAGTAAGACTAGTACTGTATACTAGTAAGTGTAGTACTCTGTACTACAGGACGCTTTAGTAGGCTAGGCTTTGTGTTATGGGCATGTTGGGGCATGCTCAGTGGACCTCCTCTGTAATACTCGGCGCCTCCCGCACTTTGAACCTCTCTCTGCTTCTCTCTGCCTCCACGTCCTGACTCTCTACCCTCTGTGGCCAACCCGGAGCTGTTTCCCATTTGCGCAGTACTTCGGATTTAGGGAGAAAGAAGGAAACAATGAGCGAAAAAAAAAACCCGAGGAGAACAAAGAGGAAGAGAAGAGGGGGAAGAAGGGAAGAAAGAAAGAGGGGAATGTCTGTGGGGAAGTAGTAGCGCCATGGGAACTCAACTGGACTGGTTCAGATTCTGATGCTGGAAAACCAGCCGACTTTGTTTCATCCATCCCACACTGCACTGTAGCACTACCTATGACTTTAATTAGAACCAGCTGGACAGGGGAAAGCAGCTAGCAAACCCAGTCAGTCCCGTAATAAAACAAGAGACCCATTCCTATCTCCCCCCCATCTCTCTCTACATCTCCCCCTTCTTGCCTTTAAAGTAAAGAGGTAAATAGATGGGGCCTCCTCAGCCACTAGGGGTTCCCCTAGGCTCTATGCTAGTCCTCTAGAGATTCTTCTACAACTTCTCCTGGCATCAGACTTTATACATACAGTAGAGGAAAAGAAACCATTTAAGCCCCCTGCACCCCTACAGTCACCCACCCTCTCCCCTCTCTCTCTCTCCCCCCATCTCCACAAACCCTCTGACCCTCCCCATACTTCTCCCGTCTCTCCCTAACTTCTCCCCCACACCCATTCACTGTTTTTTTGTTGTTGCAGATTTTGAAACCTAAGAGCTGAATTGAACCATTGTTTTCCTTGCCTGCCTCGTCGTCTGGCCGGACAGCACAACCTCATCCAGCCTCTCTCATTCCCTCTCTTATCTCTCTCTTTCTTGTTTGTTTAAGGGCAGGTCATAACTTGCAGAGCTCTGGAGGAGCACAGTGCTCTATCTATCTGTAGTTGGACACTCTCTCTTCAGCAGTGGCACAGACGGACCCCCTCGGTTCCCTTGTACAGAATAATACAGTACACAGGCCCAGTTCACACAACTCGTTTGAAGAGTAACTTGGATTTCTTTTTTTAAATCAACTGCCATTACCATACTTGTTCTCCCTAAACATGCCTTAACATATTGTACCTACAGAAAGATATTTTGACAAGGTATCTATGTGTTTGTTTATGTCTTGATAAAGGTAACACAGTTGCACCCAGGCAAGTGCAAAAGCTACTTAGCTTCCTCTGACTCCATGCAACTAGCTGTTCTAAAACCCGATGAGCTTTTCGCAGAATAAAACAGACACTCTAGATGCCACACGCAAGTTACCCTTTTTTGGGCTTTCCTTTACACCATTTGGTGAAACTATGTGCAGGCCAGCTAATAAGCGACATTAACGGTCTTCCCTCTGGCCCTCATTCATGTTTCACCCGCCAGCTCCCCTGTCTGTCCCTACACATCCCTGTAGTCTAAACGTTTGCCTGTCGTCCCCGCCACAGGGTATATTATCCCCACCGCATACATACACGCACGTCCGCGGATATATGCGCACATGCTAGGACACACACGCACACACACACACACACACACACACACGCACACACACACACACACAGCTAGATTACTTGTTGGTTATTACTGCATTGTCGGAACTAGAAGCACAAGCATTTCGCTACACTCGCATTAACATCTGCTAACCATGTGTATGTGACAAATAAAATTTGATTTGATTTGACACACACACATACACACACACTCTCACACACACGTCCGCGGATATATGCACACACGCTAGCACACACACGTCCACGGATATATGGACACACTCTAGCACACACACACACACACGCACACACACGCACGCGCGCGCACGCACGCACACGCACACACACACACACAGCTAGATTACTTGTTGGTTATTACTGCATTGTCGGAACTAGAAGCACAAGCATTTCACTACACTCGCATTAACATCTGCTAACCATGTGTATGTGACAAATAACATTTGATTTGATTTGACACACACACACACACACACACACATACACACACACTCTCACACACTCTCACACACACGTCCGCGGATATATGCACACACGCTAGCACACATACGTCCACAGATATATGCACACACGCTAGCACACACACGTCCACGGATATATGGACACACTCTAGCACACACACACGCACACACACGCACGCACACACACACACACACGCGCCAGATTCCACCGACAGATGCGCAGTTCCTTCTCTGCCTGGAGCGGATCAATAAATTGACAGCCTGTCGGACCGGCTTCATAATAATTCTATCCTGACACCCTCCTTGAATCCCTCCATCCATCCATACCCCCCCCCCCCCCCATGGTCTTTACATGGGCAAAATCTGACAGCAACCTTCCTGGTCTCGCCGAAACCTGACAGTGTATCATTTCCACTCCGTCTCACCTGAAGCCATGCAGTAAGCATAAAGAGAAGGCCAAATACTGGTCCTCTATGGTTTCGTTTTTAAGAGAGCAGCGTTAGCAATACGGAACACTTGCTCAAAATCTGATGCACTCATTGTACTGTATTTGTGCACGGTGGCATACTTTGTCACAGAACACATAAACAGGAGTAGACTGTAGCTGTCCGATAGGTGTGCTAAGTATACGTAGTGCTTTCATTTTCATTGCACCTTTATTCTGACAGGGAGTCAAGCCGAGAACGAGGCTTCCTTCAACAGACGAGCCCTGTGTACACGTCAATGCACATCAATGATAGAAAACAAAACACATTCTTCAGTAAAAAGGTTGACAATCAACCCCGGTAGGCACCAATTCATCCAGTTTCAGAGAGACGGAAGGGACCTCCAGAGTTAGCCATCCCTGAGACCCAGGTCTGGTATCTTGTACGTCTGTTTAGTGTAGCATAGCGGTCTGACATGGCAGTAAATGCCCAGGCCACACCGGGCGCCTCCCAAATGGCGCCCTATTCCCTGTGTAGCGCACTACTTTTGACCAGGGCCCACAAGCCTATGAAGGGAATAGGGTGCTATTTGGGACACCGCTGTGGTTTGCCAGGTGGGACAGAGGTTTACTCTAGCCTTGACAGTATAACGCCCTCAAATTCAACTGTGGACCTTGAAGCCCTACAGGGGGTGACATAAACAGGACCCCCTACAGAACAGGGACAGGGGCAACCTTCCTGGAAGTCACAGCAGGCATGTAAGGTATACGTTACAGCACATTGCTATTCACGTTTCCACAGCAGAATATAAACCTTCTGTACACTATACAACCTGGGCATTATTCATTCCCCATAGGCTATACCAGGGGTATTCAGATCCTACCCAGCTTGTTTCTACCTGATAATTAGCTGCACCCAGGTTTTAAATCATCCCCTGATTTGAGGGGAAGAATTAGAAAAAGCAGGCGTCAAGGGCCACATTTGAATTTGAGGGCTTTGTACGGTGAAGGCTAGAAGAAGTCGAAAAACAGTCATAGAGACTAAAGGGTTAATGAAGCGAACTATGAACCTACGTTGAAGCAGAATACAGGCCCACATAATACTACTCCATTATCCATCAGCCGTCAGACAGCCTCCTCCAGACTACAGTACACCTTAATAAACACTCAGGGATCATGGGACGAACTGCACTCTGTTCTCTGTTTACAAAGCTATTTCCTGTTAAGAGGAAACACATACAACTCTCTTCTCTGAGAGAGAGAGAGAGAGAGAGAGAGAGAGAGAGAGAGAGAGAGAGAGAGAGAGAGAGAGAAAGAGATAGCAAGAGAGGAGACACAAAGAGAGCAAGAGAGGAGACACAAAGAGATCTAGAGAGAAGGAAGAAGGAGAAAGAGTGAGAGAGAGAGAGAGAGAGAAAGAGATAGCAAGAGAGGAGACACAAAGAGATCTAGAGATGAGAAGGAAGAAGGAGAAAGAGTGAGAGAGAGAGAGAGAGCGAGTGAGAGAGAGAGAAAGAGAGCAAGAGAGGAGACACAAAGAGATCTAGAGAGGAGAATGAAAAAGGAGAAAGAGCGAGAGGGAGAGAGAGAGTGACAGGTTATGGCGAGAGGTCTTGCATTTTGGTATCACAATAAAGAGCCTTTGTTATATCTGGATTTACTGGAATCCTATTTGTAGCCTATCTTCGCACCACATTTCCATGTAGACCTCTATCTGCTTATGTGGGCACCATAAACCTGTTGCACAAACAGACCCTGACCCTTGACCCCGGTGTATAGTGAGATAAGGTTTAGAAGAGCGCAGAGTGCGGTGCAGACATCCCTCTGTTTACATTCCCCTGTCTCCATGCTATGTCACATATGGGCCGCTGTTTCATGTAGATAGGGCGTATTCATGCTGCCACCCACCCCAACGATGGGCTAGACTAGATCTAGGTGCAGCTAGCTTCTCGCTGCTAAAGAAATACAAACTTTTTTTTCTCCCATTGACGTTTCACCACTTGGTGAGTGTGTTCATGTTGTTTTTTTGCAAAGGATTCTGGGTGAGGGAAGGAAGTGAGTAATTAACGACAGACTATGAGTTAGGGGGAAACAGAACAGACCTTAAAAACAGATGTTCTGACAGAATATAAAACACTTGAGTCAGGTTCCAGGAAGTTTTGATCAAGTCTAGTGTGAGAAAGATTCATATTCTACGTTGTAATCTTCAAATACTAAGTAAATTAAAATCATTTAAAAAAAAGACATGTAGCACCTCCTTCTGTATAATTGTACAGTGAGAGGCTGTGAGATTCATTACTGTACTACAGTTTAGTTATTGTTTAACCTCATAGTCTGCCCCATCCCGCATGCGGTATCGTTACTACAGCCTCAAGCTCATTACCATAACGCAACGTTAGCGATTTCTAAAAATCGCAAATGAAATGAAATAAATATGCCTGCTCTCAAGCTTATCCTTTTCTTAACAATCCTGTCGTCTCAGATTTTCAAAATATGCTTTAGAACCAGAGAAAATCAATAATTTGTGTAAGAGTGGTGATAGCTAGCTTAGCATTTAGCGTTGGCATTTAGCACGCAACATATTCACAAAAACCAGCAAAGGAATCAAATAAAATAATTTACCTTTGAATAACTTCAGATGTTTCAATGAGGAGACTCTCAGTTACATAGCAGATGTCCAGTTTTTCCTGAAAGATTCTTGTGTAGGACACATCGTTCCGTTTTGTTACTATGCATTTGGCTACCGAAACTAACCGAAAATTCAGTCACCTACACGTCGAACTTTTTTCCATAGTCGAGCATCTTTTCGTGACAAAATATTGCGCTTAAAACGGGCACG